>NW_017234876.1:0-20649 GCF_000208745.1 Theobroma cacao | reverse complement strand
TCGATATTTAACAATGATTGCTCACAGGAAAGGAAAGAAACTGATATGTAAGCCTTACGGGGTTTCGGTTGGCATTCCGGATAATGAGTGTCAATCGGGACGTCGCGGCGATTGTCATGGGCCTGAGGGAGGTTCCGGGTCGTGACAATTTCAA
Organism: Theobroma cacao; assembly: GCF_000208745.1. Classification (NCBI taxonomy): domain Eukaryota; kingdom Viridiplantae; phylum Streptophyta; class Magnoliopsida; order Malvales; family Malvaceae; genus Theobroma; species Theobroma cacao. The sequence goes on along the minus strand of NW_017234876.1, from coordinate 20,495 downwards.
TGGTTAGTCTTCGATTTTTGGTTTTAGCGAATCAAGTAAATAACTTGATATCTCTTTAGTGTTTTCATTCCTGAAAATTAATTTGAATGTGGCATTGCTATCATGTAAAATGTATAATATTTTATCTCTTGATTTATTAAATCAAAATATGAATTTGCTATCATATAGTATTTAACATATTTTGTCCCTTGATTTATTAAATCGGATTAAGCTTGCAAATATATATAATTATTTATGATCTGTTTATTCTGGAATTGAAATATGATTTGCTCAATACATAATTTTTTTTTATTTTGAATTTCTAATATGATTATGCTTAGTATATGTAAATTTATCTTTGATACTAAGAGATTAAGAGATTTTACATAAGACATTTTGAATTGAATATATGAAATTGACTTTATATGATATCTATTTTATGACAAGTGGAAAATATTATACCTTGGGTAATTTAAAAATATGTTTTGTTTTGGATTTCATGTCTTTTATGATTGAGCAAAATAATAAGCTATTAATGAAAAATCATGAACCTTATCCATTCCTTGAAGTGAATGCGACATCATTCAATAATTATAGTCATGGACGTGGAAAAGGTAACAATTGCAACCGTGGTGGTTACACTAATCACTATTCTAATAATAAGAATACTACCAAAAGTGGATGGATACATTTAACCACCGAAAGTGGATGGATACATTTAACCACCGAAAGTAGATAGATATATTGAACTACTTGAAGTGGATGAATAGTGAAAAGATATAAAAGAAAAGATAAAAGTGGACAAAATAAAAGGAATATAAAACATATCTATCATCGATGCGGTATGAAGGACTATTGGTTACATAACTATTGTAAACCAAAACATCTTGTTGAACTTTATTAATCATCATTGAAAGTTAAAAAGAAAAATATATATATATTGAAACAAATTTTGTTTAAGATGATTTTAACTATAGCCAAGTTGATATAACAGATTTAGATGTTGTAAATTTTCTTGTCCACCCTAAAGGAGGAAATGATTATCTAATTGCTAATGTAAATATCCAAAAATGAAATTTTTTAATAGTTTGTTGGTATGTTCTAATATAACTTTATTATGAAGATGTTTTTATATTTTTTTTATTATATTTAAATTATATGTTCTTATTATGTGTTTTACTAATAAACTTTATATTTAATGTTCCCTTATGTTAACTTGTAAGTTTTTTACTATATATCTTATTTTAAAATATAGGTATTCATCTAGTTGGATCCAAGATCAATGATATAGATATATGTTTAGTATACAGTATTACAACGCACATTATGTTTAAAGACAAGAGATATTTTTCCCACTTGACAATGGAAGAAATTAATATCAATACAATATCTAGTAGTACAAAATTAATTGAAAGTTCCTATAAAGCCAATATTTTATGTCACGACCCGGTACTCTCTTCGAGCCCATGACAACCGTCGCGATGTCTCGATAGACATTCATTACCCAAAATGTCAACCGAAACCTCGCAAGGCTCTTGCATCAATTTTATGTTTCCCCTGTGAGCAACAGTTACTAAATATCATGTTTTAAGGGAATATAAACTATTTTTAAATAAAAAAACAAACAAAAAGTAATTTTTGCCACACAAGGGTATTTTGGTCATTTTCATCCAAAAATTTTGAAACTTGATAAAAATACAGCATACAATCAAAAAATATACATTTTTTATCTAAAAATAATTTTAGTAATCTAAATCATCCATTTAAAATGAAATCATGGCTAATCAAACTAAATAAAAATATTAAATAAAATATTCTATTTTCTTATAAAACAATATTTATAGAATCCTGCATAAACAATTTTTGGAGCGTAAGAGCAAAATAAATTCATATATATAATAGCACACTAAACCAGGTATACAAAAATATTCTACAATGACATGTGGGCCCCAAAATAACCGAAAATATACAAGACTGTAGACCTTCGATTTCTAAGGATGCAAATCCAAAAGCAACCCTCGACAAAATCGGTTGTCTACAAACTGTCCTGAGCCTGAAATGGGTAAAAAGAAGGGGTGAGTTTTTATAAACCTAGTGAGTAAGCAAAGTTCATCTACAACATCTAAAACCGAGTAAATGGAGATAGTTAAATCATCCCATCACAATATGATTCATAACATTTAAAACTCATTTCAATTCATGTAAAACAATTACATTTCATCAAAATAATCAACAAAGCTTATGATTCTCTTAAAAACTTGGCTTGTGCCAAAACTCATACTTGGGGACACCTTGGCCCGAGCATCCAACCGAGTCCGCCAAGGATGTTAAAACAACATATACCCATAAAACATGTTTTTACTTTTAAAATATAGTCATTCCTTAGCGTTGGCTGAGTTTCATCCTCACATGGTGGTTCGGCGTGAAGTGAACTCTAAACTTACCTTAGGAGATACCCTCCGCGCCTCTCATACTAAGGTAAAATATAAGGGGGTTTACCGTACCCCTTTAATGGGCTGGTCCACGGAAACCCGCCCACTGTAGTAAGTTAATCAATTACCCCACCAAATCAATAAAATTTTCGACAACATGACATGGCTAATGTGATATTACCCAGCTTGTCAAGGTAAAACAAAACAGTTCATATATTCCACACAAACACAAAACTAGCCATTCATGCCATCACATTGTCATAAGCCATCAATTCAAACCATATATCAAACACGAGTATATAGTCTCCACTTACTCAATTTTCAAAACCAATATTCGATTTCAAAACAAGTTATAAATCTCATTTCGTTTAACCAACACTTCAATTTTAAAACATAATAGTTTACAATTTAAGGTCATTTTTCTTTAAAATCATAAAAACGAGTATAAATTACTTTAGATAGTTAAGGTGAACATTTGATTACTCACAATAACGGGAGTTTGGAGTACTCCTATTCTTGGTCCTCGGGTATGATATCTTTACCCTTATTAGAGGGCTCACCACCTATACATATACACGACACGTAATTCAATATATTTGTGCCAAACTGTTATAAAACTATTTCAGGCTCTATATGAATGCATGAAATTGAATGAGAATTGTTCGAATAATCACTTAAAGATAGTGTTCTATGTGGGTTCAATTATGATCCGACTGAATTTGTATTCGACCTAACTCGAACTATACACTGTTGAATTAACTAACACATCCGATTCAACTTCAAATATATTCATTACACTTCCAACATTCCAAATACACCAAAGTACCTCAATGAGCTTGATTGTGACTTAATTCATCGTAACTGAAATTCATTTCGATTTCGAACTAACGTGCTAATCAGTGTTAACACAGTCTAATAAATCCATCTATATCATTAAGAATCAAATCCAAGTCTATTCACTATGATTTTCTCATTATTGTTCAAGTCGTTTACTAAAGGAACTATACTTTTTGATAACCATTTTCGATATCCAATATCATAAATCATTAATTACAAGCTAAAAAACATGAAATACAACAAAATCCATCATCAACATGTCACCTATAACATTCGGCCAAAGAGGGTTGTTGAAGGGCATGTGATTTTCTTGCTTGTTTTTCATGTCAAACATCATCAAACAACTAAAAACACTAAGATATCATGAAATCTAGCAAAATCCATCATCAAAACCTCTCTCCCTATGTTCGGCCATCAAGTATTCCCTCATGGAAACTTGTGTTTCAACCATAGAAAATGAAAAAGAAAGCATGGGAAAGGTAGATTTTAAGCTAAAATTGAAAAATCTTACCTTTGATTGCTTTGTTCTTTGAAATTCAACAAATTTCTCTTGAATTTTCCTCTCTAGGGTTTGTTTCTATTCTTTTCTCTATGTTCTTCGCTTTGGCCAGCCATGAAGAGTGAAATGGGAAAGTTTATGTTGAGTTTATAAAGGAAATTATAAAAATATTAAAGCTTGACATGTGCCACCATGTAATTGGTCCATGGTTAAAACTTAACAATTAAGCATTTTCTCACCACCACATGTAATCTCTTAATTATCCAAAGTATAAAATAATAATAGGTGAAATTCATGGGCTTGACAAGTGTTATGGTGGTGTAAAATTCCAAAAATTCTAATTACGTCCTCGTGGACACATAAAATGACTATTTTGCCCTTATGTTCGAAAAAATGTCAAAATTAAAATTTTTCATTTCTCATATTCAAATCATGCTCCAATTAGTCAAACTTGGTAAAAAAAAATTCGTCCAACATTCCAATTTTACCCTCGGGTGGCAAAATGACCATTTTGCCCCTACGTTATGAAAATTCCTAATTTGACTCCAAATTAATCCTCGAACTCCGAATCACCATATTAAGACATTCTAAGGTTCAATAACTCTCAAATTTATCCTAAAATCTCTATTCAAACTAGTTCGAGGTTTTAATCGACTTAATTGTACCACTAGGTACGATACCGACTTTTAACGATTCTCCGAGGCATTCCAATATGTAGATATGCTATCAAGTACATGAATGACATGACAATTATATAATAGAGTAGGGCTTGACATTTTACTACCTAGAAAAAGAAAATTTATAATAGAAGATACATTATTTTTAACTAAGTCTTAAAGAAATTTATTAAGTTTTAAAAATATTCATTTAAATGGATATCATATTGAGACAATGAATGAAAGAGACACTTAATACCTTTATATTACTTCTATTACTTCTACTATCTCAAGTAAGAAGTGTGTATTATACAAATAATCTACTTTGTTTTTTTTGGATTGTACTACATAAATATTAGAATTATTGAAACTCATGCTACAGTAAACTAAAAGTTTACTAATGATTTTAATGTTTGGCATGACTGGTTGGGTCATCCCGAACCAATAATAATGCAAAGAATTATTGAAAATTCATGTGGTCATCCATTGAAAAACCAAAGATTTTTCAATTCGATGAATTCTCATATATTGCCTACTCTTAAGGCAAATTAATTATAAGGCCATTACTAACTAAGTTGGGACTGAATCCCTAATTTTTTTAAATGTATTCAAGGTGATATATATATGGATCCATACAGCTACCACGTTGACCATTTAGATATTTTATGGTTTTAATTGATGCATCGATTAAATGGTTACATGAATGTTTATTATCAACTTGCAATTTGGCATTTACAAGATTACTCATCCAAATTATTCATTTGCAAGCATATTTTCCTAATTACGCAATTAAGACTATTCATCTTGACAATGCTGATGAATTTACATCTAAAGCCTTTAAAAAATATTGCATATTAGTTGGAATAACTTTTGAATAGCCTATTTTTCATGTTCATATACAAAACAGTCTAGTAAAATCATTTATTAAACACTTCCAACTAATTGCAAGGCCATTGCTTATGAAAACTAAACTCTCCATTTCTACTTGGTGCATGCCATTTTCAATGTAGCAACAGTTGTACGTATCAAGCCATTGAGTTATCATAAATTCTTCCCTATATAATTGATTTATGGTCAAAAATCAAATATTTTTCATCTAAGAATTTTTGGATGTGTGGTGTAGGCCTTAATTTGTCACGACCCAAATTTCGGGCCATGACCGGCGCATGGGCCCAATGGATGTAATCCACTAAGCCCAAGCAAGCCTATTAATCTAACGTACTCATCATTCCATCATAACTACTAAGTCCTATTTCATAACTTAGAATCATAATAAAATTAAACATTCGCCAACTCATACTGGCATATCAATTAAATGTACATTGCCTACAACATGTATCTTAATAATTTACATCAATTTTGTCTATACATCTAAAAAAAAAAAGACTTGACTTCCAACGAAGGGACTCGAACGAATGTACAGCTACTGAATGCCGAGACACCTACCAAAAGATGGATATAAGTCTACAAGGACACATCGTCCTTGTAAAACCCGACCCTATAAATACATGTCATGACATACATGCACTGAGTAGCATGTTATTATGGTAGGAAAGCACTTAAGAAAAGATGAAACCCGATATCGTACCTAACGGTACACTTGAGTTGATTTAACCTCGAACAAGTTCAAATAGAAATTGTAGGAAGAAATTTAATATTTTATAGTCCAGGAATGACTAAAAATGATTGTTCGGAGTTTGAGGGTTCATTTGGGGTAAAATTGAAAATTTTGATATTCAAGGGCAAAATCGTCATTTTGCCACCTAAGATAATAATTTGATCATGGAGTGAAATTTTTGATCAAGATTAACTATTTGGAGTATAATTTAATGATAGGAAGTGAAAAAGTTTAATTATGGTGATTTTTAAAATGTAGGGGCAAAATCGTAATTTTGCCATCCACGAATAAAATTTGAGATTTTGAGAGAATTTATATCAAATTTGACAAATTGTAGAATGGTATGAGTATAAGGGATGAAAAATATGTCTATGGGCAATTTTTTAGTTTTTTGGGCAAAAATGTAATTTTTCACTTTTACGGGGGCAAAAGTGTAAATTTCAAAAATTACTCCACCGAGACTTTGGATAAGTCTGAGAATTTTATCTAAGCTATGGATATGTGGGACAAGTGTATGGTGAAAATTTGGAAACAAATGGATGAAATTTTAAAAATGGGCCAATGGGAAAGTGACACGTGACATTTTTTTAATGAAATAATATTATTTTAATGAAACATCAGCCCATTTAAACCCTATTTTAAGTGCTGGCCGGCCATAAGGAAGAACAAGAGAGGAAATAGAGAGGAAAGGAAGAACAAAAAAGAAAAACCAAAGAGAAATAAGAAAATTCAAAGGGGAATTCGCGTTTTTCACCCGTTTACGCGTCTAACGGTAAGATTTTTCGATTTTAGCTTGATTTCTACCTTTCCTATGCCTTTATTTCCATTTAGCATGCTTGAGGAGAGAGATCAAAAAGTGATATCAAGGGCTGGACGAAATTCTAGGGGAGAGAAATTGAAATTTTTAGGTTTTGATTTTTAGTTAAATTGATAGTTTTAGTTAGTTAAATGTGTTTAGAAATTAAATTGGGCAAGAAAGCATTAAATTTTCACAATACCCACCCTTGGCTGAATCTGCAATGAGGTACAATGATGATGATCTGATTTTTATTCTAGGAGAAATGAAGAGAAAATGATGAAAAATGGTTAAATGTGATAGAAAAACAAAGTAAAAAATTAACCGAGTTAATGTCCCATTTTTGGCTGAATTTTTCAAGGACGAGAGTGGGCTGATTTTGGTGATTTTAGAGGAATATTGGCTGATAATTAATGGTTAGAAATGTTGGAGAGAGAATGGGACAATTTATAGCTAAAATGGAGCGTGTTACTAATTTATCGGGTAAAGTGCCAAAAATAGGTTAATACTGCGTTTAAGCCATTTTTGGCTATTGCATTTCATACCATGCATTAGTATAGGATTTAAGTCAACTATATAGTGATTTAGCATTAATGTAATGAATTGAGTAAATTTTTGCAATGTGTCTAGGAGGAGAGCCTTTTGGTAAAGGCCAGAAAATCGTACCCGACGAGTAGTTATCGGGGCACCTAGAAAGCTTTTAGTTTGTACAAACGGTGAGTAAACTTATTATTATTGTAAATTATCTAGAGTTTATTTTTAAATGCTCTTTATGTATTTTATGAAATAAAAACGAGATTAAATCGGGATTTTTGATATTTTAGAAATAAATGTGACAAATAAAGATATATTGTGTTGATTATGAAATTGAGTAATTGGAGGTTGTTAACTGTCTTGAAAAGTATATATTTTCCTATGAATGGCTTATGAGATATGAGTATATGTGGCTATATTTGATAAATTGCATTGGAAATTTATGTAAGTTGTTTTTACTATGCAGGCTGGGTAAATAAATAAAAGCCACGTTATACTGTCGAAATTTTATTAAAATTGGTGAGTTTAGTCACTGCAGTGACGTGTTTTCGTGGACTACCTATTAGAGGGGCACGGTAAAATCGGTTATATAGTTACTCCGGTTGTAGAGGCGAGGAGGGTAACTCTTGGGGTAGTATTAGAGCTCACTTCACGTCGAACCCCCACGTGAATGTGTAACTCGGCCAACGCCAAGGAATGGCTTGTTTTAAAAATAAAAATATGTTTCACATGTAAATGTTATAACAACCTTGGCGGACTCGGTTAGATGCCTCGGCCAAGGTATCCCTGAGGATTATTTTTGGCTTGAGCCTTGTTTTTAATAAAAAGACATAAGCCTTAACAACTGTTTTGGTAAATTACAAATATTTTATGGTTTAAGAAATAAATTGAAAACATACTGAAAATTGTTTAAAATGGAATGTTTAAAAACGATTGCTCACAGAAAAGGCAAGAAACTGATATGTAAGCCTTGCGGGGTTTTAATTGGCATTTCGGGTCATAAGTGTCAATTGGGGCATCGTGGCGGTTGTCATGGGCCTGATGGAGGTTCCAGGTCGTGACAATTCAATTGGTATCAGAGCTTTTGGTTTAAAAGCTTATGGTTTTGAAAGAAGTTTTTTATTTTTAAAGTTCTTGGATTTAAAGTTATATTTTTAAAATAATTTACAATGTCAGTGTGGCCTAGTTAAGATTAGTTAGCTACATATAGAGTCTTAAGTTGTCTAAACCAATTCCGTTCTTTTTGTAAATCATTATGCTTCCTCAACATGAGCTACCACCTATTACTAGATCTACCGGTAGGGGAAGAGATCGCCCTAGACAAAGTCGACCGGATTCTATAGAAGAGGAGTTAGTTGCATCTTCTTTTAGAGCAGTTCCTACTGCTGAGTCTACGGACATTCCTGTACCTCCTCCACCACCTATTGCTACTCCTAGCGTACCTGCCATGACACCCGAGGCAGCTCAGGCATTAGCGACTTTTCTCGCTGCTCTTGCAGGCCAGGCTCAGGCTGGTCTAGTTCCACCCGCTGATTCCCCTGTAACAGCCCCAGTACCACCACCTCCTATTCCACCCCAGACACCGGATGTCTCCATTTCTAAGAAGTTGAAGGAAGCTAGACAGTTGGGTTGCGTCTCGTTTATTGGTGAGTTGGATGCGACCGCAGCTAAGGATTGGGTTAATCAAGTTTCGGAGACTCTTTCTGATATGAGATTAGATGACGATATGAAGCTAATGGTGGCTACTAGATTACTAGAGAAGAGGGCTCGTACTTGGTGGAATTCGGTGAAGTCCCGTTCCACTACTCCTCAGACATGGTCTGACTTCCTCAGAGAATTTGATGGTCAGTATTTTACTTACTTTCATCAGAAAGAAAAGAAAAGAGAATTTCTAAGCTTGAAACAAGGAAATCTAACTGTAGAGGAGTACGAGACTCGTTTTAACGGGTTGATGTTATATGTGCCAGAACTGGTGAAATCTGCGCAGGATCAAGCAAATTATTTCGAGGAAGGGCTCCGTAATGAGATCAGGGAATGGATGACAGTGATTGGTAAGGAGCCACATAAGGAAGTTGTGTAGATGGCCTTACGGGCTGAGAAGCTTGCCATTGAGAATAGGCGGATCTGAGCTGAGTTCGCAAAGAGAAGAAATCTGCCTACGTTTTCGAGTCAGTCTTCAAAGAGAGGTAGAGATTCGACATCTACTGCAAGAAGTACTACCTCAGCGTATGTGGCATCCACTAGACCTCTATCTCAGTAGTCACAGCTAAGATCTTCTAGATTTGATCGGCTAGTGATGAGTAGTCAGGGGAGGACCTCAGGAGGATTGGACAGATGCCGTAATTGCGGAGGATTTCATGTTGGGTCATGTAGACAGCCTGTAAAGTGTTTTCAATGCGGCCAACAGGGGCATATCAAGAGAGATTGTCCTCAGTTGAGACGGGGTACAATAACTACTTCTACTCCTCCAACTCGTCCTAGTATACAGCGGAGAGACACTTCGGGATCACAGTCCAGACAGGGCCCAATGATACAGTCAGGCATGGGGAGTAATACCCCAAAGCAGCCATCTTCCAGATTATAGCCCCAAATTTCGACCAGGGTCTTTGCAGTGACTGAGGATGAAGTCCGAGTTCGACCTAGCACAGTGACAGGTACTATGATTATGTTTGATAGAGATGCACATGTTTTGATAGATTCAGGCTCCGGTAGATCATACGTGAGCATATCATTTGCATCATTCTCATATAGGAACTTGTCACCATTAGAGGAAGAGATTATAGTGCATACTCCTCTAGGCGAGCGGTTAGTAAGAAATACGTATTATAGAGACTGTGGTATTAAAGTTGGGGAAGAAGAATTTATGGGTGATTTAATCCCTTTGGAGATTCGGGACTTTGATTTGATCTTGAGTATGGATTGGTTGTCCACTCATCGAGCAAAGGTCGATTGTTTTAAGAAAGAAGTGATTCTCCAGAGTTTAGAGGGAGCAGAAGTTGTATTTACGGGGGGGCGTCGAGTATTACCGTTTTGTGTAATCTTGACCCTCAAAGCTTTGAAATTGGTGGGAAAGAAATATCCAGCATACTTGGCTCACGTGATTGATATATCGAGGGAGGAACTTAAGTTAGAGAATGTCCCTGTAGTAAGTGAGTTCCCTGATGTATTTTCTGATGAATTACTAGGACTTTCTCCCGATCGTGAGTTCGAATTCACTATTGATTTACTTTCGGGTACTGCACCTATCTCTATTCCTCCATATAGAATGGCTCCGACAGAGTTGAAGGAGTTGAAAGTACAATTGCAAGAGTTGGTGGACAAGGGTTTTATACGCCCTAGTATATCTCCGTGGGGAGCACAGATTTTATTTGTGAAAAAGAAAGACGGTACACTTCAGTTATGTATCAATTACCGACAACTTAACAAAATGACCATTAAGAACAAGTATCCGTTACCGAGGATTGATGATCTTTTCAATCAATTACAAGGAGCTACAGTGTTTTCTAAGGTTGATCTAAGGTCTGGGTATCATCAGTTGAGGATTAAAAAACAGGATGTACCCAAGATAGCGTTCAGGACTCGGTACGGTCATTATGAGTTCTTGGTCATGCCTTTCGGGTTAACTAACGCATCGACAGCTTTTATGGATCTCATGAACAGGGTGTTCCACCCTTACTTGGACAAGTTTGTTATTGTGTTCATTGATGACATACTGGTTTACTCGAGAGATAATAATGAGCACGCTGCCCACTTACGTATAATATTACAAACTTTACGGGAAAGACAGTTGAATGCAAAGTTTTCGAAGTGTGAGTTTTGGTTACAAGAAGTGGTATTCTTGGGACACGTAGTATCGAGAGCTGGAATATATGTTGATCCCAAGAAGATAAAGGCAATTTTACAATGGGAGCAACCTAAGACAGTGACGGAGATTCGTAGTTTCCTCGGATTAGTCGGTTATTATCGGAGGTTTGTTCAGGGGTTTTCCTTAATAGCAGCTCCTTTGACCCATCTAACTCGTAAGGGAGTTAAGTTTGAGTGGGATGATGTTTATGAGAATCGATTTCAAGAGCTAAAGAACCGGTTAACATCCGCTCCCATTTTAACACTTCCTGTGAGTGGTAAAGGATTTGTGGTGTACAGTGATGCATCTAAGTTGGGGTTAGGGTGTGTGTTGATGCAGGATGAGAAAGTAATAGCTTATGCTTCCCGGCAGTTGAAGAAGCATGAAGCAAATTACCCTACCCATGATTTAGAGTTAGCAGTAGTGGTGTTTGCTTCAAAAATCTAAGGGCATTACTTGTATGGTGAGCATTGTCTGGTATTTACAGATCATAAGAGTTTAAAATATTTGCTCACTCAGAAGGAGCTTAATTTGAGGCAAAGGCGATGGTTGGAGTTGATAAAAGATTATGACTTGGTGATAGACTATCATCCGGGAAAGGCGAACGTTGTAGCTAATGCCTTAAGTCGTAAGTCTTCATCGTCTTTAGCAGCACTTCAGAGTTGTTATTTTCCAGCATTATTAGAGATGAAATCTCTTGGGATCCAGTTGAGAAATGGTGAGGATGGATCCTTATTGGCAAACTTCATGGTGCGACCTTCGTTACTTAATCAGATCAAGGACATTCAGAGGTCTAATGATGAGTTAAGGAAAGAAATTCAAAAATTGACCGATGGGGGAGTTAGTGAGTTCAGACTCAGAGAGGATAACGTCTTGATGTTTAGAGACCGAGTTTGTGTTCCTAAGGGAAACCAGTTGAGACAGGCAATCATGGAAGAAGCCCATTCATCTGCCTATGCATTACATCTTGGAAGCACCAAGATGTATTGGACTATCAGGGAGAATTATTGGTGGTCGGGTATGAAGCGAGACATAGTAGAATTCGTAGCAAAGTGTCTCGTATGTCAGCAAGTTAAGGAGGAGCATCAGAGGTCAGCAGGTACACTTTAGTCTTTACCTGTTCCCGAGTGGAAATGGGAGCATGTAACTATGGATTTTGTTTTGGGACTGCCGCGGACACAAAGGGGAAAGGATGCGATATGGGTGATCGTAGATCGATTGACTAAGTCCGCTCACTTTTTAGCTGTCCATAGTACATACTCTATTGAGAAGCTGGCTCAACTCTATATAGATGAGATTGTGAGGCTACATGGAGTTCCCGTTTCTATAGTGTCAGACCGAGATCCTCGATTCACTTCTCGATTTTGGTCAAAATTTCAAGAAGCTCTCGGAACCAAATTGAAATTTAGCACTGCTTTTCACCCACAGACTGATGGTCAGTCAGAGAGGACTATCCAGACTATGGAGGATATGTTGAGGGCTTGTGTCATGGATTTTCTTGGAAGTTAGGATAGACACTTGCCGTTAGTGGAATTTGCTTACAACAACAGCTTCTAGTCTAGCATTGGTATGGCACCATACGAAGCTTTATATGGAAGAAAATGTCGTACTCCACTTTGTTGGGACGAAGTGGGTGAAAAGAAGTTAGTTAGTGTGGAATTGATCGAGCTAACTAATGACAAGATCAAGGTTATACGAGAGAGGCTAAAGGTAGCCCAAGATAGGCAGAAGAGCTATGCAGATAAACGGAGAAAAGACTTGGAGTTTGAGATCGATGATAGAGTTTTTCTTAAGGTTTCTCCTTGGAAAGGTAATAATCTGAATGCTTTGTGGTACTAAGTTTTATTTGATTATATTATTGTGGTAAATTATGATATCTTGTTGGATAATGAAAGGTGTGATCCGGTTTGCAAAACAAAGAAAGCTCAATCCGAGATACATTGGACCTTTTCGTATTATTGAAAGAATTGGGCTAGTGGCCTATAGACTAGAACTACCTCCGGAGTTAGATCAGATCCACAACGTTTTCCATGTCTCCATGCTTAAGAAATATGTACCAGATCCCTCTCACATCCTCGAAGCACCTCTAATCGAGTTGCATGACGATTTGAAGTTCGAGGTGCAACCTGTGAGTATCTTGGATCGAAAGGATCGAGTTCTGAGGAACAAGAGTATTTCAATGGTCAAAGTGTTGTGAAAAAGTGCTCGAATGGAGGAAATGACATGGGAAGTAGAGCATCAGATGAGGAACCAATACCCGCATCTATTTGTCGAATCTAGTAAGTGAAATTTTGAGGTCAAAATTTTATTTTAAGGGGGGTAGAATTGTAAAACCCAATCCTATAAATACATGTCATGACACACATGCACTGAGTAGCATGTTATTATGCTAGGAAAGCACCTAAGAAAAGACGAAACTCGGTATCGTACCTAACGGTACACTTGAGTTGATTTAACCTCGAACTAGTTCAAATAGGCATTGTAGGATGAAATTTAATATTTTATAGTTCAGGAATGACTAAAAATGATTGTTCGGAGTTCGAGGGTTCAATTGGGGTAAAATTGAAAATTTTGATATTCAAGGGTAAAATCGTCATTTTGCCACCTAAGATAATAATTTGATCATGGAGTGAAATTTTTGACCAAGATTAACTATTTGGAGTATAATTTAATGATAGGAAGTGAAAAAGTTTAATTCTGGTGATTTCTGGAGTGTAGGGGCAAAATCGTAATTTTACTACCCACGAACAAAATTTGAGATTTTGAGAGAATTTAGATCAAATTTGACAAATTGGAGAATGGTATGAGTATAAGGGATGAAAAATATGTCTATGGGCAATTTTTCAATTTTTGGGGCAAAAATGTAATTTTTGACTTTTACGGGGGCAAAAGTGTAAATTTCAAAAATTACTCCACCAAGACTTTGGATAAGTCTGAGAATTTTATCTAAGCTATGGATATGTGAGACAAGTGTATGGTGAAAATTTGGAAACAAATGGATGAAATTTTAAAAATGGGCCAATGGGAAAGTGACACGTGGTATTTTTTTAATGATATAATATTATTTTAATGAAAAGTCAGCCCATTTAAACCCCATTTTAAGTGCTGGCCGGCCATAAGGAAGAACAAGAGAGAAAATAGAGAGGAAAGGAAGAAAAAAAGAAAAACCAAAGAGAAACAAGAAAATTCAAAGGGGAATTCGCGTTTTTCGCCCGTTTACGCGTCTAACGGTAAGATTTTTCGACTTTAGCTTGATTTCTACCTTTCCTATGCCTTTGTTTCCATTTAGCATGCTTGAGGAGAGAGATCTAAAAGTGACATCAAGGGCTGGCCGAATTTCAAGGGGGGAGAAATTGAAATTTTTAGGTTTTGATTTTTAGTTAAATTGATAGTTTTAGTTAGTTAAATGTGTTTAGAAATTAAATTGGGCAAGAAAGCATTAAATTTTCACAATACCCACCCTTGGCCGAATCTGCAATGAGGTACAATGATGATGATCTGATTTTTATTCTAAGAGAAATGAAGAGAAAGTGATGAAAAATGGTTAAATGTGATAGAAAAACAAAGTGGAAAATTAACCGAGTTAATGTCCCATTTTTGGCCGAATTTTTCAAGGAAGAGAGTGAGCTGATTTTGGTGATTTTAGAGGAATATTGGCTGATAATTAATGGTTAGAAATGTTGGAGAGAGAATGGGACAATTTAGAGCTAAAATGGAGCGCGTTACTAATTTATCGGGTAAAGTGCCAAAAATAGGTTAATACTGCGTTTAAGCCATTTTTGGCTATTACATTTCATACCATGCATTAGTATAGGATTTAAGTCAAATATATAGTGATTTAGCATTAATGTAATGAATTGAGTAAATTTTTGCAATGTGTGTAGGAGGAGAGCCTTTCGGTAAAGGCAAAGAAATCGTACCCGACGAGTAGTTATCGGGGCACCTAGAAAGCTTTTAGTTTGTACAAACGGTGAGTAAACTTATTATTATTGTAAATTATCTAGAGTTTATTTTTAAATGCTCTTTATGTATTTTATGAAATGAAAACGAGATTAAAACGGGATTTTTGATATTTTAGAAATAAATGTGACAAATAAAGATATATTGTGTTGATTATGAAATTGAGTGATTGGAGACTGTTAACTGTCTTGAAAATTATATATTTTCCTATGAATGGCTTATGAGATATGAGTATATGTGGCTATATTTGATAAATTACATTGAAAATTTATGTAAATTGTTTTTACTATGCAGGCTGGGTAAATAAATAAAAGCCACGTTATACTGTCGAAATTTTATTAAAATCGGTGGGTTTAGTCACTGCAGTGACAGGTTTCCGTGGACTGCCTATTAGAGGGGCACGATAAACCCGGTTATATAGTTACTCCGATTGTAGAGGCGAGGAGGGTAACTCTTGGGGTAGTATTAGAGCTCACTTCACGTCGAACCCCCACGTGAATGTGTAACTTGGCCAACGCCAAGGAACGGCTTGTTTTAAAAATAAAAATATGTTTCACATGTAAATGTTATAACAACCTTGGTGGACTCGGTTAGATGCCTTGGTCAAGGTATCCCCGAGGATTAGTTTTGGCTTGAGCCTTGTTTTCAATAAAAAGACATAAGCCTTAACAACTGTTTTGGTAAATTACAAATATTTTATGGTTTAAGAAATAAATTGAAAACATACTGAAAATTGTTTAAAATGGAATGTTTAAAAACGATTGCTCACATAAAAGGCAAGAAACTGATATGTAAGCCTTGCGGGGTTCTGATTGGCATTTCGAATAATGAGTGTCAATTGGGGCGTCGTGGCGGTTGTCATGGGCCCGAGGGAGGTTTCAGGTTGTGACAGTCCTAGTTACCTGCTACCTCGTGATCTGAAAACATGAAGTTAAAGATGGTGAGTATAAACCCAGTGAGTGAACAAGGAAGGGAACAAGCATACCATAAGGAATCTTTAATGAAATCATGATGCATTCTTTTTCAAAACAATGTAATTTGTTTCTATACTTATTAAAAACCCCTCATCAAGCCCATAAATGATTAATCATTTGAAAATCAAGGACCCATACATAACAAACCATTTGAAGAATGAAAACTTCAATATTACACAAGCAAGTCAAATACGACAACGAATCTTTGTTGCAGCGGAAAGGCGCTGCAGCGAGAATGAATTTTCGTTGCAGCTACGTTGGGACTTAGTTATTAACCGAACGAGGGTTTCTCAACTGGTCAAGGGTTTCTCACTAAACCTCCCCATTTTAAACATAACTCATCTAATTTTTAATGTTGGAAGTCCATGCTCCGATATGGTAGTAAAGAAGTGAAAGATAGGGCAGCAATTGGACAAGATAGGAGACCAAAACAGAAAGTTTTTCGCTGCAGCGAAATTGTAACCCAAAAACATAAGGTTTCTCGCTGCAGCAAAATTTCGCTGATGAAACAGAGAGTTTTTCGCTACAACGAGATTTCTTTTTCGCTGCAGCGAAAAGCTACAATGACTATCTCGCTGCAACGAAATACATTCTCGCTACAGCGAGAACCAGTTCTGGTGAAGGTTCTCAAACCCAAGAGTTTCTCGCTGCAGCGAGAATGAATTTCGCTGCAACGAAAACAGAGCAACAAGAGAAAAGTTTCCCCTCACTCAACAAAAAGGCCATCCTACTAAACCAACAAAACCAACATACAGCACATAAAATTCCCAAAGTGTAATGTATCAAATTTCTCATATATGTCAATCATATATCACATTCATAAGTTTTCATTTCATAAGTCTAGATATGCATAATTACATAGATAAACATCAACATCATCATAATCACACCCGGCTCATGTACATCCCCCCACATCGTGCACATAGCCGGCACCATCGTGTGCATCCCCCCACATCGTGCACAATCAGTGCCACCGTGTACATCCCCCCACATCGTGCACACAAACACTATCATCATCCACCTCTTACGCCACCATCATCATCGGCATGTGCATCCCCCCACATCGTGCACACACACAGTTACAGTCATTATACACAATATCATTCATCATGCACAACACACACATTTATATATCATCATACTACAATAGTGCATGAATCCATAGCAATCACATATCACCACATAAAACCATTTTGCAAAAGCTTGTTCCCAAGGCACTTGTTTTTATAAAAAAACTTGATAATTCATTCCAATGGGCAGCAATTACATTATATTTCCCAAAACAAGTTTTGAAGGCAGTCCACTCACCAATTAATTGTAGAGCCTTTAGATGACTCCAATTCCCCTAATTGTCCAAATGAGATGATAGGGCTTCCTTAGAACCTAAGATCACATTAGCATAATCAATAGGTCAATTTACACACTATGAACCCTAAAAGCTATCTCTTAGCTAGCTTTCAATTGCCACATTAAATGGCCATCTATGTTCGCTATATTAATCACTAAAAGTAATGAACATACTCAACAATAAAACAACTCATAGATCCCAATTACTAGCCATTTTCTGTAGCTAAAAATCGAGCTTAGTTCATCACTTACCTTAGGGCTCCTTTGTAGTCAAATTCTCTTTCAATAGTTTCCAAATAAATGGTGTAATTTTCTCTTCCTCTGTCTAGAACGTCCAACTAGTGAGAGAAAGTACAGAAATGAGATTTATCAAGGGTTTTGAAGTGAGAGGATGAAAGAGCACAAGGGTTTATGGAAGGGTGCACCAAATGCATGAAAATTGAAGCTAGAGAGAGAAAGTTATGGAAGCTTGAAGAAACTCCCATGGAGGAATTGAAGAAACATGAGAAAGGAGAAAGGAAGAAGAAGACCAGCTGCTGGAAATTCAAGATATTTATAGCCAATCTTATCCTTTCCCTTAAAATTACGAAAATGTCCTCCCACCAATTTACTTACTCTCCTCTAATCTTTTATGCAATCTTTTTATTCTTTTGACACTGGGACAAGATCCATAATGGTCTAGACATGTTCGGGTTCATACAAACTTAAAATTTTAAACCGAGATGAAAAATGACCATTTTGCCCCTGTTATGAAAATTGTTGAAACTTCTAGTTTTCTTCGTGTTTTCATCAGCACACATCATTTATGCAGTCTTATACCCATTTTGACCTTAAAATATCATAAAACTTTCTTTTGGAAGCTTATTAGAGAAAATGACGAAACTACCCCTGGCTCGTATTATTACATCTATGCTTAGTTACAAGCCTATAGAGGTTGGGGTCTCACATAATTACTCCACCACAACGCATAAAGATGAACCCTCAAATATGATTAGGAATACATGTTGGATACGAATCTCTATCTATAATTAAATATCTAGAACCATTAATAGGATACTTATTCACGATAAAGTTTGCCAATTGTCATTTTGATGAAACAATTTTTCCAACATTAAGGGGAAAAATAAGCAACTGGAAAAAGAATTTTTTTGGAATACATTATCATTATATAGTTTTGATCCTCCAACAAATCAATTTGAACTTGAAGTTCAAAAGATAATTTATTTGTAAAATATAGCAAATTAATTATTAGTTATATTTATTAACTTAAAGAGAATAACTAAATCTCATATACTAACTGCAAAAACTCCTATTAGAATTGATGTCTCTATAAGACAAAGCACACTAAAAGCATGGGAAACCAACCGATTCAAAAGATAAAATCCTCAAAAAAGAAAAGGAGAAAATATACAAAATGGTCAAAAAGAGGAAATAAAAACTCCAAAAGAGATCCTTGACATAATTAATAAAATTTCAAATGAAATTCAGGTACCTGAAATCATTGAAAATGAAGAGATCTTAATAAATAATATCATGATGAGAAAAGATGGAACTAGAATAAAATAAATGTCGATAATATTTTTTATATAATATAACGCTCAATATTATGAAAGAAAATAAGGATCTTAAACCTACATCTACTAAAGAATGTAAACATATAAATGATTAGTCAATGTGGAAATACGCAATCAAGGTAGAATTGAATTCACTTACAAAACATGAAGTTTTTGGACCTATAGTCCATACACCAAAAGGTGTAAAACTAGTAGGATATAAATGGATATTTGTGCCAAAACAAACTGAAAACAAAAAAAGAGATTACGAGATATAAAGCACTGCTTGTCACATAAGGTTTTACCCAAAACTTAGTATCGATTATGAAGAGACATATTCACTTGTGGTAGATGTAATTACATTTCTATATTTAATTAATCTAGCAATACATGATAAAATTGAAATGCATCTAACAAATATAGCTACAGTTTATTTATATGACTCACTTGATATCAATATTTATATAAAAATCAGTGAAGGATTTAAGTTACCTAAAGTACACAATTCTCAAGAAATTTATTCAATCAAATTAAATAAATTTGTATATAGATTAAGTAATTCAGACGCATGTGGTATAATCGCCTTAGTGAATATTTGTTAAAAGAAGCCTATAAAAATGATCCCATATGCCCATGTGCTCTATAAAAGGATTTTTTTTTTCATTTGTCATAATTGTTGTTTATGTTGATAACTTGAATATTGTTGGAACTCTTGAAATATTATCAAAGGCCATGGATTACATAAAAAAAGAATTTGAAATGAAAGACTTTAGAAAAACAAAGTTTTGTTTAGGTCTTTAGATTGAACACTTGACAAATGAAACATTTGTCCATCAATCAAATTAAATAGCAAAAGTGCTAAAACTATTCTATATGAACAAAACATGTCTATTGAGTGCATTAATGGTAGTTGTGAGACCCTGTCAAGCTCGATTAAAAGACGGTATTATACCGAGTGGTACAACTAAGTTAAATTGAGCCTTGAACTAGTTCAAATAGAAATTCTAAGAGGAATTTGAAAATTTTGAAACCCACAGAATGCTTAGAATAGTGATTCGGAGTTCAAGGTCCAATTTGGAGTCCATCAGGAAAATTGACCGATTAGGGATAAAACGGTTATTTTACCATTTGATGATAAAATGGAGATTTTTAGCCAAGATTTGATCACATTTGACCAAGAATAATTATATGAAATATAATTATGATTATTGGAGTATGAAATGATGTTTAGTAGTGAAAAATTGTGATTCCCGATATTTTTGGAGCACAATGGAAAAATGGTAATTTTGCCACTAGAGGACTAAACGGGAATTTTTATAAAACAATTTTGCCCCATTTGGTTAATATTGATCAATATTAGTGTTATTTGAGGTTGAAAAGTAGAAATAATGTGATTCCGATACATTTCGAAGTATAGGGGTAAAATCGTAATTTTTTCATCCCGAGGGGAAATCGGTAAATTTTTC
>NW_017234875.1:7877-20997 GCF_000208745.1 Theobroma cacao | reverse complement strand
TACCTGTCACTGCTCCAGGTCGGACCCGTGCCTCATCTTCTGTCACAGTAAAAACTTTTATCGCAGTACGAGTCTGTGGTCTCGAAGGTGGATGTGATGGGGTATTACTCTCCAGACCGGACCGTATGGCTACTCCTTGTCTCGATGGTAACCTAGAAGAATTTCTCCTCTGCATATCAGTGCGAGTTGGTGGAGATGATGCAGCTACAGTGGCTCGTCCTAATTGTGGGCAATTACTCCTAATATGACCCGTCTGTCCACATTGGAAACATCTTGTTGGCCCTCTACATAGCCCACTATGATAATTCCCACAATTTCTGCATCTGTCAAAACCTCCGGAACTCTTCCCAGAACCAGTCATAGCAGATCTGCTAAACCTCGAAGGTCTCTACTGTGACGGTGGAAATGGAGGTCGAGCAGATGTCACGGAAACAGAAGTAGTGCTCCCTGAAGTCGTTGAGTCCTTGCCTTTTTTTACTGGCTGACTAGAAGACATACCAGCATTCCTCCTTTTTGCAAACTCAGTCCGAATCTTTCTATTCTCAATCGCCAGCTTCTCAGCCTGTAAAGCCATCTGTACCACCTCCTTATGTGGCTCCCTACCAATCACTGTCATTCGCTCTCTAATCTCATTACGGAGCCCTTCCTCGAAATAGCTAGCTTGATCCTGCTCAGATTTCACCAGATTCGGCACATATAACATCAACTCGTTAAAACGAGTCTCGTACTCCTCTACAGTTAGATTTCCTTGTTTCAAACTCAGAAATTCTCTCTTCTTTTCTTTTTGATGGAAATAAGTGAAATACTGACCATCGAATTCCCTGAGAAAATCGGACCATGTCTAAGGAGTAGCGGAACGGGACTTCACCGAATTCCACCAAGTACGAGCCCTCTTCTCTAATAATCTCGTAGCCACCATCAGCTTCATGTCATCATCTAATCCCATATCAGAGAGAGTCTCTGAAACCTGATTAATCCAGTCCTTTGCCACAGTGGCATCCAACTCACCCGTGAAAGATACACTAAACCCAATTGCCTAGCCTCCTTCAGCTTCTTGGAAATGGATACATCCTGTACTGGTGGTGGAACTAAAGGAGTAGCTGGAGGCACTACAGGTGGAACTTGACCAGTCTGAGCTTGACCAGCCATTACTGCAAAGAAAGCTGCCAATGCTTGTGCTGCCTCAGTAGGCATGGCGGGAATACCCGTAGGTGGTTGAGGAGATGGAGGATGTGGAGGACTATCGGCTTGCTCAGCAGCAGGCGTTGCCCGAATGGTAGATGCAGCTGATTCCTCCTCTACTGTATCTGGCTGATGACGTTGGGAACGACCTTTTCCCCTCCCAACCGATCTAGTGAAAGGTGGGCGTCCTCGTCGAGGAGGCATTATAATCTATATAAAAAAAATATACGAGCAAGTTTAGGTAACCTTAGGCTCTATATGCAGATGCATGCATTCTATTCAACCTAACCTAACTTAACTTAATCCGGGGCCACACTGATATTGTAAATTTTTAAAACAACTTTAAAACTAAAAACTTTGATCTTTAAAACCAAAAGCTCTGATACCAATCGAATTGTCACGACTCGGTACTCCCCTAGAGCCCGTGACAACCGCCGTGGTGTCTCGGTAGACACTTATTGCCTGAAATGTCAACCCGAAACCCTGCAAGGCTTTACTATCAGTTTCTCTGTTCCCTTGTGAGCAACCATTGTCAAATATCGTGTTCTAAAAGATTTTAAGCTGTTTCCAACTTTAAACAAATAAAATATTAATTTTTTTGTCTCACAGGGGTATTTTGGTCATTTTTCTCAAAAATTTCGAAACTGGCTAAAACGTAATATACAAGTACAAAACACATAATTCATATTCAAAATGAGTTTAAAAGTCTAAAATCTTCATTTAAATGAAATTATGGTTATTTGAATATAATAAGAAAATAAAAGAAATATTAAGTAAAATATTCTATTTTTTTATAAAACAATATTTATAGAGTTATACGTGAATAATTTTTATAGCGTAAAAGCTAAATAAATTTATACATACTTAAATACAGTAAGTCAAAATATTTAATTTAATTTACAATAACAAGAGTGCCCCCGAATAAACAAAAGTAAAGAGGACTGTGAACCTACAATTTGGAAAATGCAGATCCCACTGTAGTCATCGATGAGATCAGCTATCTACAGTCTATACTGAACCTGAAATGGCTGGAAAGGAGGGTGGTGAGATTATAAAATCCCAATGAGTAAACAGACATCATCATAAACATCTAGAGTTGAGTACATGGAGACAATAAAGTAAATCATCATAAACTGGGTTATACAATTTGAACACATCTCGTTCAAAATACGTAAAAAGGCTTATGAATCTCATAAAAATCTAGGCTTGTGCCATAAATCCATTCTCGGGGACACTTTGGCCGAGGCATCCTACCGAGACCGCCAAGGCTATTAAAATTCACATTTCACATAAATCATGTTTTTGTTTTGAAAACATAGTTGTTCCTTGGCGTTCGCTGAGTTCCCCCTCACGTGGTGGTTTAGCGTGAAGTGAACCCTAAACTTTACCTCAGGAGATACCCTACGCGCCTCTCCGTTCGAGGTAAGAATATAATGGGGTTTACCGTGCCCCTCTAAAAGGCTGATCCACAGAAACCCCCTACTGTAGTGATTAATTAATATATAATCCACCATATAATAAAACTCAATAACATGATATGGCAATTTTGTAATTCGTAGTTTTTCAAGGTAACCAAACAATTCGCATTTCAATACAATTGCCAACTAGCCAATCATGCTCGATTTATCATAAGCCAGTTAATTTAAACAATCAAATTGCCACAATTAACAGTCTCCGTGTACTCTATTTTTCAAAATCACTATTAATTTCAAAACAATTTATAATTTAATTTCATTGAAACTCATTTATTCATAAAACATGAAAATTTATCTTTTTAAATTCCTTTTTCCATAGAATTCATGAAAGCATCTAAAAACCACCCTAGATAATTAAAATGACAGTAAGTTTACTCACAATGTCTAGAATGCAGACTTTCGAAGCACTCTGTCTACTGGTCCTCGGATGCAATTTCCTTGCCTTTATCGGAGGACTCACCACCTTGACACAGTACAAAATCGAGAGTTTCACCAAGTTGGTACTAAATCAAAATTAAACTAATTTAGACTACCAATGCATGATATGGAATGCAAAAATGCACTGGTAACTATCTAAACCCGGTATTGGCCTAATTCGTCTTATCACCCGATTAAATTCCTAACGGGTCCGTTTAAACTCCAATTTAATTCTTTTCAGTTTCTATACCTCAATTGCACCCAAATTAACTTAATGTCCCTCAGTGTGGTGCAAATTATCAGTCCCAACAGCAAATTACGAAAATACCCCTAGTGGGTAAAAATTCGTATTTTTGCTCCGAAAATTCCCATTATTTTTCTAGGCTCATAATTCATCATTCCTTAACCAATTCTCCTAGAATAAAATCAAACTCATCCTCACTCACTACATGGTAAATTCAGCCATTAATGGTTGGGGGAGAAAATAAATTCTTTTCTTGTTGTTTTGTTTCTAAATATGCTAAACTAACTAAAAACACTAACATAAATTAAAATCAAATAAATCCAACAACTTTCTCTCTCCTAACCCATTTTTTCAGAATTGAATTCATCATGAAAACATGTAATTTAATCATGGAAAATAAAGAGAAATGCTTGGGAATAAGAAAACTCAAGCTTAATAGAAAAAATCTCACCTTTTTCACTTAATTTCCTTGAAAATTCACACTTTTTCTTTGATTTTCTCTCTCTAGGGTTTTGTTTTTGTTTTCTCTCTCTTCTTGCTGGTTTGGCTGGCCATGGGGTGGAAGATGAGCTGATTTTTGTGCCTTTTAAAAAAGAAAATAATAAATTAATAATGGCATGACACGTGGCATCATGTCATTGGTCCGTTTTTAAAATTTTAAAAATTTAAACATTTTATCTCCACCGCATGTTTAGTCAAGGGTTAAAGATGAAGACAAAGGAAGACCATGTGCTGGAAAAAATATCCTGGTGGTGGAAAATTACAATTTTGCCCCTGAGGTGGCAAAATTACCATTTTACCCCTATAGTCCAAATTATACCGAAATTAAAATTTTTCACTTCTAAACCTCAAATCATACTCCAATAAGTCAAATTATACTCCAATAAGTCAAATGAGGCCAAAAAAGTCTTTTCTAAAATTTTTATTTTGTCCCCAGGTGGCAAATGACCATTTTGCCCCTAGTTAGTGAAAATTTCGATTTGACTCCAAATTGATCCTCAAACTCCAAATTACCATTTTAAGTCATCCATGAACTGTGAAACTCTTAATCTCACCTTAAAATTCCTATTTGATCTAGTTCGAGGATTAAGTAAACTTTGTTGTACCTCTAGGTACAATACCGACTTTTGTAAATTTTTTGGGACTCTCCTAGCATGCAATCATGCTATCATCACATGTATGTCATGAATAGTATTTTATAAGGTCGGGCTTTACACAGCTCCTATATTTGTAATTGTGGTATGCACTTTGTACCATTTAGATTAACCTTGTGATCATAGGTACACTCTTATCACTTTTCTCCTTGTATTCTTAAAGTGAGTGGGTCACTCTAAGAGATTGATTCAAGCTAGGATTGCTTGATTGAGCATAGGTTCTAATTTAGCCTTGAAAAGTTAGGTGTTGAGTTTTAGTTGATCATGGTAAAAACTATTGTGAAAGGTTTTAGCTAAGCTTGGTAAAAGCCATTGTAAACGCTTGGTAAAAGCTTGTGAATTTTATCGTTCTTAGTGGATTGATTGGAAAATCCTTGGTTGAATAACCAAAGTAGTGGATGTAGGTCCTGGACCAAACTACTCTAAATTCTGCTATGTTGTCTACTTTGTTTTTGTTCTTATTTTCATTCTTTCTTTTCACTTGCATTTGTTCTCACCTAGAGTCAATTTTTGAAAAAGTCAAATTGTGCTATTCACCCCCCTCTAGCACATTTACTTGGGACCAACAGGCCGAGTCGACCTACATTGAAGCTAGAAAACCCAAACAGAAATGAAATAATGTTGCATAAAATAATAGAAAAAACAAGAAGCAAACACCAAGAAACAAAAAGGATAACTAGTAGAGAAGACAAACATGGTAAACAAATCAAAAGAAAAGCACAAAGCACACCAAATACCAAAGAAAAATTAAAGTATAAGTAGAACACTTATTACAAATGCAACAAACAAAAGAAGCAATAAACTAATGAGAAAATAATGAGAGAAAAGCTTCTGGAATAGACTGAAGGAGGTCAAAATACATAAATGCATCAATCTTTTTTTACAAATCTAAAAAGCACCATAGCCAAAACAGAACATTGGAAATGATGAGGAAAAGGCTTTAAAACCTTAAAAGGTCCATTAAAGCCAGACAAAACTCTGACCTAGAACCCTACAATCAAACCAAACAATGGAGCACGGAATCCCAAACACATCAGTCATAAAAAACATGGAAAGCATAGATTTAGTAATTCATCACCCAAATGGAGCTAAGCCAAAACAATAAAAGCCTAGCTACAAGTGTTTAGCATTCATCATCCCCAGCAAGCCAAATCAAAAAAGTCAACATCGCCATCGAATCGAACGATGTAAGTGAAGAAAAACCCAAGCCAACAATGCAAGCCCTCCCATACCAACCCCCAAAGACTTAACTGGAGAAGTCACGTTAGGTGGAAAAATACATAGATTGAGGCATGCACAGTGCCCAATATCAACTCCTAAGAACCCACCCATGAAAGAGCTATAAAGAAAAGCTAGTTAAAATCAAAACAATAAACCCACCCACGCATCCAAAGTCCATCACCAAACGTGTAAGCCAACTAAACATATCCATGTAGTAAAAAAATAAAGCTCTAAGTGGCGGCAAGTTAACGCCCCTCAAGAGCTACATTTAGCATTCATCATCCTTACTAAGCAAAACAACGAAGTTGACATCACCACTGAATCGATCAGCGTGGGTAAAAAAAAAAAACCCAAAGCCAACAATACAAGCCCTCTCCTACCAACCCCCAGAAACTTAGCTAAAAAAGTCACGTTAGCTAGAAAAATGCACAGATGGAGGCATACATGGCACCTAAAACTGACCCATAAGAACCAACTCGTGAGAGAGTTGCAAAGAAAAATAGTAGAAACGAAAACAATACACCCACCCACGAATCTAAAGTCCACCACCAAATGTATGAGCCAACCAAAGAAATTTGCATGGCAAAAAAATAAGGCTCCACATGACAGCAAGTTAATGCCTATCAGGGGCTTCCTTTTAATAGTTATAGATTTCTAACTTTTAGGATTTGTTAGTATATTGCTCATCATGTTTGTTTTGTTCCCACCACCTCATTGTATCCTTTTCCTTTTTTTCAATTCCTTCCATTACAATGCTCATTGTTGTATTCTCATCTTCTCCCTTGCCTAAATTTTTGTTAGAGAGAAAATACATAATCATTTTCAATTATAGTAATATTGCTCTCACACCTACTTTAAAATTTTGGTAGAATCTCTGAATTACAATATTACTCTCTCCTTTATCTTTTAATCTCTTAATTTTGGTGAAATCTTTTTATTGCTTGTTAAAGGAGGAAATATTGTAATAAAAGAGGCTTTATTTTAAGGAAAAAATACAATTTTGTAGTTTAAAATTATAAGTTCTATATGAAATTTATGCCATTGTTGGCTTCAATATGAATTTTATCAATTATCAATTATTGAAAGATAGTTCGACCATTGACAATTTAACACCAAGGTGGTGTTTTCAGTGGAGCTTTAGCATTGATAAAAGATATTTTACATTTAAACTTAAGAATTTCTGCCAGGATGGTTCAAAATACATATATACATGTTGTATTGCTTTTTCCTTTAATATTTGTACTAAAGAAAAAAGTTATGTTAATCTTACCATTCAAGGTATTTATAATTAGGCAAATTTTGAGGGGTTTCTCTTTCAAAATATTTCTTATCTTGTGAATTATGGCATTTATAGTGAAATGGTATTCATTGTTGGCAAGTTATTAAGGCTGGAGCTAATGTTATTGTTGTTGATTCAATTGTGTTTCGAGCCAAAGATTATGTTAAAGGTATGGATAAGGGATTATTTATTAATTTTCGTACATATAAATGAATGCAGTATAACAAATTTTTGTGGCTTGCATAACTTGTTTAAAGCTATTAGAGGAATCAAACCTAACAAAAAACTAGAAGTAGTGGTTGTGTGATTTATGTTTGGCTTGAACGTGTGATATTTGTATTTATATTCCCGAGTATGTTACCTTCTAACTTCATTAAATTTTGCTTGAATATATTTTGGTGTAAAAATTCGAAAGCTATTGCTAAAAAAATGATAAGAAAATGTTAGTGTAAAAGTCTCAATGAGCAATATACCAAAAGGAGGGTGAATTGGTATGTTAAAATTTTTTTTGAAAATCAAAGTATAAAAATCAAAACTTTTGCACTCAAAAATATTTTCTAGTATCAAAGAAAAGTTTTCAACAATAAATTACTAAGCATAAAAATAATATACCTAAGTAAAATATTTTCCTATGTTAAATACTAGTTATAAATAATAAAGTGAAAATATTTTCCTAAGTGTAAAACAATAAATCAATGTAAAACTATTTTCCAAAGGCAAATGCAAGCAAGAAACAACAAAGAGGGAAATCAAAAAGAGACAAAGATTTTATAGTAGTTTGGCTTTTTCGTTGCCTACATCCACTCCTTTGGTAACCAAAGAATTTTCAATTCACTAAAAGGATTTTTGTTTTTTAATGGGATCAAATGATAACCCTTACACCTTCTTTATCATGAGATCAAGTGATAACCCTCACACAATCCACAAAGAGATTCTTACTTTTTAACAGGATCAAGTGATAACCCTTACAACAATGGTGTTTTAAAGGCTCAACCACAAACCCACAAATAGCTTTTCAAGGTTAAGTTAGAACCTTTACAATGAAATACAAAGTTCAGCAAGAATATGCCTCTACAAATGCTCAGTGTTAATACTTTAAGCTTGAGTGTAGTGAAAAAAGAAATTTCGGCTTGAATGAAGTAAGTATATGGCTTTTCAAATCTTAGTGGAAGACTAAAATGATGCTAGAGAGTGAGGATAAGCTTTTAGAGGTCTCTATAGGGTTTAAAACTTTATCTTAGGTCTTCTCTTGCTTCCAAAGAGCTCAAAGGTGACTATTTGTAGTTAGTGTGAAGTTTGGAGCTGTTAGACACAAGTTTGAATCAAATTTGACCGTTGCTGGAGCTTGAGGGTCGACTAAAATGCTCATAAGATTGACTATGTTCTTCAAATTTCTCAAATCAAGGCTCCATAGTCAAGTATAACTTTCCTTTACTCGATCAAATTCCTAAGAGCATGATTTTTGTGAGTCTGAGCTGCTATAGTCAACTATGCCTGTTCTATAGTCGACTATGTCTGTGTAAAGTCAACTTTTTCATGCTTTTGAATTGTCAAGGTCTACTATTCTTGAGCTAGGGTCAACTATGGATTTATATTCTTCAAGTTTTGCACTCTTTTTGCCTTTGGATCAACTTAAGCTTTTGTATAGTTGACTTTTGACTTGTGTCTTGAGGTTTTCATAGCTTTTTGGTGCCTCTCTTTAGCTTTTTTCTCCCTTTCCTTGTTTTTACATTCAAATAACATTTCAAAGCATGTTTTCTCTTTGTTTTCTTAGCTAAATATGCATTGTTTGAAAGCTTTTATGATGTTTTCTAATTATGCATGACTTTTCAAACAATTATGTAACCTCAAGGGATTAAAATTGTATTTGAGATAATTTCAAATGCTTGACATCAAGTTTAAGATAACATATAATTTTTGTCAAATCAAAATATGATGTAATTTAAGGCTAACAGAAAATTTTATTGAACCAATTTTCTAAGATTCATCTCAATAATCTATGGTTGCATTTACTTGTTGGATAGCTTGAATCTTACTATGTGGTACACAACAAAAATGAACATACATTTAGAAGTTTTAAAGCATGCCTACCACTTAATATTTTGTGTCTTTATGATAAAAGTTATTTTTGATTTAGCATGGTTGTCTTCATATTTTAGATAATATGTATGCCATGGTTGTTTAATAAGCAAATTATTAAATTCATATTTTTTCGTCATGTTGTCAAATTGGTTGTGATGCAAAATGATTCATACAAAAAAAAATCAAGGTTGTGGTTGGATTTCTATATTTAGCATATAAGAGTTTGAGGTATGTATTCTCATCCGAAAGCTTCATTGATGAAAAGGTTGGTGAGAAAAACAATGGCAGATTTGTTTGAGTGTTATAAAAATATGTTGTAACCACAGTTTCCTATTGGTGGTGACAATAGTCAAAAATGTCCAATGAGACAAGTCAACGGTGAAAGTGGCATTGCGAGTATTCTAAGTAGCACTAATAATGAAATACAAAAGAAAAATATGTGTGTATAAAAGGTTTAAGAAGGACAATGGTATAGATGAGTAGAAAATGGAATTGGATAAATATTTTGCTATTGCTCATAATGTTTTGGCAATTCTTGTATCAATAGTTGCTTTAGATACCGCTTTTAGTATAGGTGGACATGTTTTAATGCATATAGGAGTTCTTTGACTTGTAAACTCATGCAATCACTTATTTTTTCTCAAGATGACTACGTGGATTGGCATGTTTTGATCTAAATGACATTGAGTAGGATATCGACAACCTTGAGAAAGTTGACTTAGGTAATTATTTTATATTTATATTTATAATTTATACTATATAGTATCATTTCATGTTCTTAATTTTTTTCCTTTGTTTCTTTAGTTTTTATTTAAATATTAATTTATCATATCTTTTATTTATTCTTTAGATTTGATAAAGATTTCATTGGACTTCATACCTAAGTAAAAAACTTTGTTATTAATTGTTGTTCCAATTTTCAGGTAATGTTATTGTTAAGTATTATGCATATTTTCATTTATAATTTGTTTAGGTTATCTTAACAAATTAATATTGTCACGACCTATTCTTGAGGGTCCGTTGGAATTAGGACTTACATGAGTATGGCCCACCAAGTGTAAGTAAACCTTTCAATCAACATGTGTGGGCTAGTCATCCACGACATCCATTCATTTAATTTTTTAATATGACTATGTTCATACATGCATGGGCTCCATCACACAGTTATGGAACTTCTCAATATAAGGTGTGGAAATGTTTTCATTCATTAACATCTATATAACATATCATTTCATAGCAACATGTAGAATGCACTCTTCGGTGCTTACGTAGGCACTTAGGCCATCATCAATAACATTGGTATAAATTCATACAAGTATAACGCCAATTAGTGGCTTCACAGTCAAAACATGTTATATAAGCATGAATATAAAAACTAACTCGTTATTAAAACATGACTTGACCCTTTAGGTTCTAAAAGGTTGCCAGAACACCTACCAAGAAGGAATGGATCACGTGGCCGTGACATTGGTTACTAGATAGCTAATCAATGATCTACAAAAATAAAATGGATAACTAACATGTGAGTCACAAAGACTTCATAAGTAAATACGGAGAAAAGGAAAAGCTAAAGGGGAAGAGTTTCTGCAATAACTCATACTTTGCAAAAACAACATGAATTTCATAAACATCACTATAGTTCCTTTTAAATGCTTAAATAACATTATTCTAAATCATTTCTGAAGAATACTGTTTAAATCCAAGTTATGTAAACAATTGGATAAAACAAGTTTGTAGCTTCAAATATAAATCATTTGCGAGGTTAAAATGAGAAGTTCTTTATCAGGGTATTAACACCTTAGCCTTGAGTAATAGCACCATTCTTGCATACAAACCCAGACGGTGGGTACTATCCATCACGATTAAGTCTATATATTTTCTTTTAATAGTTATACTTACTAGTTCCTAAATAATCACTCAACGCATGAAGTCATAATTTGAATATCCAATCATATAATCATTCCATACTCAAACAACATTAGTAATCTCATGTATATTTCATAACATCAAATTTCTTATATAATTATGAAGTGGGTCATATCAATGACTACACATGGGAGATTGGTACATCTGCGTCAACTCAAGACTATAAAGGTGTGTGTCGTATACTACCCCACATCTGGCTTTAATACATATATGGTGTGACACCCCATATTTGGCTTTTAGGCTCACACAAAATTCGTACTTCTAAAACAATCATTGTCATTCACATATCATTTCAAAATGAAAATCAAATTAATCACACTTCATCATATCATACATTTCATGATCTTAATGGTGGACATTTATCCATCCACACTTGCCTTCTTTAATGGTGGTGACTTACTTATCCACTCTCACATTTTCTACAAGTGGGCTTTCTATCATCCATTCTCAAGCATTTACAAAGTGGGCTTTCTATCATCCACATTCATCCTCTCATAAAGGTGACTTTATTCATCCACACTAGCATATATGCCAAGGTGTGCTTTCTAACATTTCACAATCATTTATCATGGGTGTATATTTGTTCATCCACCTAAACATTTTTCTAGTCATGCTATATTTATACTTTATATATCCTATCGACGATTCTTTGTGTGAAAACATTTGAAAATACTTGTCTCCCCTAGTTCAAAACTAATATATAGTAGAGATATTTATTTAAATAAATAGATTCCAAAATGGTCTTGAATAACATTTTGACTTAAACAAATTTGATTAGTAATTTTAATGATAGCATTCAAATCATGCAAGGCAACCAATTCGATAAACCATGCTTAGCTTTACATACTAAAATATTTTTGAAGAGCTGTATCCACTCACCGCGCCAAGAAGCATGTTTTCTAAGCCTCACTTTGTTAAACCTTGCTCAATCTATGATCTTTGAGCTCTATAATTTCCTAGTATAATAAATTCTATCATGAGTTTCATAGTTTTCTATCAAACCTATTTATTTGAAACTAGTTGAGTAACCCATATTCTTCGATTTAAATCCAATGAGCTTAAAACTTTAAACTTAAAGCATTTATTGTTCAACCATAAACATCCTTACCTTGATGACTTCTTTGAAAGGTAAAACCCTTAAAAATCTTTAGTTCACTTAAAGGTTTGGTACTGAAAATTTGTGGAAAGATAAAATCGGCTTAACCCATGGAAATAAAGCTTGAAAATGTTTTAATTTTACCTTAGATTCGAGTTTTGAAGGCTAAATCCTTGTTAAACGTGGTCTAGGGTAGTTGTGGATGGTTAGAGAGTGAAAATGAGTGAAATGAGGTTGAGAGAATGA
This sequence comes from Theobroma cacao, assembly GCF_000208745.1. Taxonomy (NCBI): domain Eukaryota; kingdom Viridiplantae; phylum Streptophyta; class Magnoliopsida; order Malvales; family Malvaceae; genus Theobroma; species Theobroma cacao. Next base: position 8,675 of record NW_017234875.1, on the reverse strand, counting down.
GAAATGAGAAAAAAGGCTTAGGTTAGGTCTTTTATTTTTCTCTACTGAACCCTTAGATCAACTTTTTTGTCACGACCCGGAACCTCCGTCGGGCCCATGACAACCGCCACAACGTCCCGATTGACACTCATTACCCGAAATGCCAACCGAAACCCCGCAAGGCTTACATATCAGTTTCTTTCCTTTCCTGTGAGCAATCATTGTTAAACATTCCATTTTAAACAATTACCGGTCGTTTTCGACTCAAATAAATCCAAAGATAATTTAATTTTCTTTTTTTTTAAATATTTATAGACAAATATCATTATTCAAAATATTGATTAAAATATAGTATTTTTATATAAAACAATATTTATAGAAACACGTGTTAGAAATCTTTTGTAATGTGTAAGTAAAATAAATTATACATACAAAAATTTACTAAGTTATAATGTACAATAATGGTTAAAATGACAAGTGGCCCAAAATACATCTAGTGTTGGTGCTAGAAACCGACTGTTTGTGTGGTAGAGATGTCAACTGGAATTCTCGATAAAATAGGGTATCTACAAGCTACCACAGACTTGAAATGTTTAGAAAGGAGGTGGGTGAGATTTTGCAATCCCAATGAGTAAACAGATATTATCATAAATACCTAAAGGCGAGTAAAATGGAGGCAAGTTTAAACAACAAATCATAAACCATTTCATAAGGTTTTCAATTTCTTTCTTAAACCATAAAACATTTGTAATTTACCAAAACAGTTGTCAAGGCTTATAACCTTTATTAAAAACATGGCTCAAGCCAAAATCTAGTCCT
>NW_017234875.1:0-5215 GCF_000208745.1 Theobroma cacao | reverse complement strand
GAATGGTCCAATATATCTCGGGTTGAGCTTTCCCCTCTTCGCAAATCGAATCACACCTTTCATTATCCAATAAAACACCATAATTTATCATGATAGTATAATCAATAAGATTTAATACTTCAAAGTATTCAAATTATTACCTTTCCAAGGAGAAACCTTAAGAAAAACTTTATCATCGATCTCAAACTCCAAGTCTTTTCTCTGTTTATCTACATAGCTCTTCTGCCTATCCTGGGCTACCTTTAGCCTCTCTCTTATAACCTTGATCTTGTCATTAGTTAGCTCGATCAATTCCACGCTAACTAACTTCCTTTCACCCACTTCATCCCAACAAAGTGGAGTACGACATTTCCTTCCATATAAAGCTTCGTACGGTGCCATACCAATGCTAGACTGAAAGCTATTATTGTAAGCAAATTCCACTAACAGCAAGTGTCTATCCCAACTCCCAAGGAAATCCACGACACAAGCCCTCAACATATCTTCCATAGTTTGGATAGTCCTCTCTGACTGACCATCCGTTTGTGGGTGAAAAGCAGTGCTAAATTTCAATTTGGTTCCGAGAGCTTCTTGAAATTTTAGCTAGAATCGAGAAGTGAATCGAGGATCTCGGTCTGACACTATAGAAATGGGAACTCCATGTAGCCTCACAATCTCATCTATATAAAGCTGAGCCAGCTTCTCAATAGAGTATGTACTATGGATAGCTAAAAAGTGAGCGGACTTAGTCAACCGATCTACGATCACCCAGATCGCATCCTTTCCCCTCTGTGTCCGCGGCAGTCCCAAAACAAAATCCATAGTTACATGCTCCCATTTCCACTCGGGAAGAGGTAAAGACTAAAGTGTACCTGCTGGCCTCTGATGCTCCGCCTTAACTTGCTGACATATGAGACACTTGGCTATGAATTCGGCTACGTCTCGTTTCATACCCCGCCACCAATAATTCTCCCTGATAGTCCTATACATCTTGGTGCTTCTGGGATGTAATGCATAGGCAGATGAATGGGCTTCTTCCATGATTGCCTGTCTCAACTGGTTTTCCTCAAGAACACAAACTCGGTCTCTAAACATCAAGACGTTATCCTCTCCAAATCTGAGCTCACTGACTCCCCCATCGGTCAGTTTTTGAATTTTTTTTCTTAACTCATCATCAGATCTCTGAATGTCCTTGATCTGATTAAGTAACGAAGGTCGCACAATGAAGCTTGCCAATAAGGATCCATCCTCACCATTTCTCAACTGGACCCCAAGAGATTTCATCTCTAATAATGCTAGAAAATAACAACTCTAAAGTGCTACTAAAGACGATGAAGACTTACGACTTAAGGCATCAGCTACAACGTTCACCTTTCCCAGATGATAGTCTATCACCAAATCATAATCTTTTATCAACTCCAACCATCGCCTTTGCCTCAAATTAAGCTCCTTTTGGGTGAGCAAATATTTTAAACTCTTGTGTTCCGTAAATATCGGACAATGCTCACCATACAAGTAATACCTCAAGATTTTTAAAGCAAACACCACTGCTGCTAACTCTAAATCATGGGTAGGGTAATTTGCTTCATGCTTCTTCAACTGTCGGGAAGCATAAGCTATTACTTTCTCATCCTGCATCAACACACACCCTAACCCCAACTTAGTTGCATCACTGTACACCACAAATCCCTTACCACTCACAGGAAGTGTTAAAACGTGAGCAGAGGTTAACCAGTTCTTTAGCTCCTGAAATCGATTCTCACAAACATCATCCCACTCAAACTTAACTCCCTTACGAGTTAGACGGGTCAAAGGAGCTGCTATTAAGGAAAATCCCTGAACAAACCTCCGATAATAACCGGTTAATCTGAGGAAACTATGAATCTCCGTCTCTATCTTAGGTTGCTCCCATTGTAAAATTGCCTCTATCTTCTTGGGATCAACATATATTCCAGCTCTCGATATTACGTGTCCTAAGAATACCACTTCCTGTAACCAAAACTCACACTTCGAAAACTTTACATACAACTGTCTTTCCAGCAAAGTTTGTAATACTACACGCAAGTGGGCAGCATGCTCATCATTATCTCTCGAGTAAACTAGTATGTCATTAATGAACACAATAACAAACTTGTTCAAGTAAGGGTAGAACACCCTGTTCATGAGATCCATAAAAGTTACCAGTGCGTTAGTTAACCCGAAAGGCATGACCAAGAACTCATAATGACCGTACCGAGTCCTGAACGCTGTCTTGGGTACATCTTATTCTTTAATCCTCAACTGATGATACCCAAACCTCAGATCAACCTTAGAAAACACTATAGCTCCCTGTAATTGATCGAAAATATCATCAATCCTCGGTAACGGATACTTGTTCTTAATGGTCATTCTATTAAGCTATCGGTAATTGATACATAACCGAAGTGTACCGTCTTTCTTTTTCACAAATAAAATCGGTGCTCCCCACGGAGATGTACTAGGGCGTATAAAACCCTTGTCCACTAACTCTTTCAACTGCACTTTCAATTCTTTCAACTCTGCCGGAGCCATTCTATATGGAGGAATAGAGATAGGGGTAGTACCCGAAAGTAAATCAATGGTGAATTCTAACTCACGATCGGGAGGAAGTCCCGGTAATTCATCAGGAAATACATCAGAGAACTCACTTACTACGGGAACATTCTCTAACTTAGGTTCCTCCCTCGATATATCAATCACGTGAGCCAAGTATGCCGGATATCCCTTTCGCACCAATTTCAAAGCTTTGAGGGCCGAGATTACACAAAACAGTAATACTCGACGCTCCCTCGTAAATACAACTTCTGCTCCCTCTAAACTCTAGAGAATCACTTCTTTCTTAAAACAATCCACCTTTGCTCAATGAGTGGACAACCAATCCATACCCAAGATCAAATCAAAGTCCCGAATCTCCAAATGGATTAAATCACCCATGAATTCTTCTTCTCCAACTTTAATACCACAATCTCTATAATACGTATTTCTTACTAATCGCTCGCCTAGAGGAGTACGCACTACAATCTCTTCCTCTAACGATGACAGGTTCCTATCTGAGAATTATGCAAATGATATGCTCACGTATGATCTATCGGAGCCTGAATCTATCAAAACATGTGCATCTCTATCAAACACAATCATAGTACTTGTCACGGTGCTAGGTCGAGCTCTGGCTTCATCCTCAGTCACTGCAAAGACCCTGGTTGAAATCTGAGGCTGCGGTCTGGAATATGGCTGCTCTAGGGTATTACTCCCCATGCCTGACCGTATCACTGGGCCCTGTCTGGACTGTGATCCCGAAGTGTCTGTCCGCTGTATACTAGGACGAGTCGGAGGAGTAGAAGTAGTTATTATACCCCGTCTCAACTGAGGATAATTTCTCTTGATATGCCCTTGTTGGGCGCATTGAAAACACTTTACAGGCTGTCTACATGACCCAACATGAAATTTTTCGCAATTACGGCATCTGTCCAATCCTCCTGAAGTCCTCCCCTGACTACTCATCACTAGCTGATCAAATCTAGAAGATCTCGGCTGTGACTGCTGAGATAGAGGTCTAGTGGATGCCACAAACGCTGAGGTAGTACTTCTTGCAGTAGATGTCGAATCTCTGCCTCTCTTTGAAGACTGACCCAGGAACGTAAGCGGATTCCTTCTCTTTGCGAACTCAGCTCGAATCTGTCTATTCTCAGTGGCGAGCTTCTCAGCCCGTAAGGCCATCTGCACAACTTCCTTATGTGGCTCCTTACCAGTCATTGTCATCCGTTCCCTAATCTCATTAAGGAGCCCTTCCTCGAAATAATTGGCTTGATCTTACTCAGATTTCACCAGATCCGGCACATATAACATCAACTCGTTAAAACAAGTCTCGTACTCCTCTACAGTTAGATTTCCTTGTTTCAAGCTTAGAAATTCTCTTTTCTTTTCTTTCTGATGAAAGTAAGTAAAATACTGACCATCAAATTCTCTGAGGAAGTCAGACCATGTCTGAGGAGTAGTGGAACGGGACTTCACCGAATTCCACCAAGTATAGGCCCTCTTCTCTAGTAATCTAGTAGCCACCATTAGCTTCATGTCGTCATCTAATCTCATATCAGAAAGAGTCTCCGAAACTGGATTAACCCAATCCTTAGCTGCGGTCTCATCCAACTCACCAGTAAACAAGACGCAACCCAACTGTCTAGCTTCCTTCAATTTCTTAGAAATGGAGACATTCGGTGTCTGGGGTGGAATATGAGGTGGTGGTACTAGGGCTGTTACAGGGAAAACAGCGGGTGGAATTGGACCAACCTGAGCCTGACCCGTAAGAGCAGCGAGAAAAGTCGCTAATGCCTGAGCTACCTCGGGTGTCATGGCAGGTACACCAGGAGTAACAACAGGTGGTGGAGAAGGTATAAGGAGGTCCATAGACTCAGCAGTAGGAACTGCTCTAAAAGAAGACGCAGCCGACTCCTCTTCTATGGAATTCGGCAGACTCTATCTGGGGCGACCTCTTCCCCTACTGGTAGATCTAGTAATAGGTGGTAGCTCACGTCGAGGAGGCATAATGATCTACAAAAAGAACGGAATTGGTTTAGACAACTTAAGACTCTATATGCAACTACATGCAACTAACTAATCTTAACTAGGCCATACTGACATTGTAAATTATTTTTAAAATAACTTTAAATCCAAGAACTTTAAAAGTCAAAAACTTCTTTCAAAACCATAAGCTTTTAAACCAAAAGCTCTGATACCCATTGAATTGTCAAGACTCGGAACCTCTCTTGGGCCCATGACAACCGTCGCAACGCCCCAATTGACACTCATTACCCGGAATGCCAACCGGAACCCCGCAAGGCTTACATATCAGTTTCTTTCTTTTCCTGTGAGCAATCGTTGTTAAACATTTCATTTTAAACAATTACCAGTCGTTTCCGGCTTAAATAAATCCAAAGATAATTTAATTTTCTTTTTTTTTAAAGATTTATAGAAAAATATCAATATTCAAAATATTGATTAAAATATAGCATTTTTATATAAAACAATATTTATAGAAACACATGTAAGAAATCTTCTGTAATGTGTAAGTAAAATAAATTCATACATACAAAAATTTACTAAGTTATAATGTACAATAATGGTTACAATGACAAGTGGCCCAAAATACACCCAGTGTTGGTGCTAGAAACCTACTGTCTATGTGGTAGAGATGTCAACTGGAATCCTCGACAAAATAGGG
>NW_017234874.1:5318-21243 GCF_000208745.1 Theobroma cacao | reverse complement strand
TCTAACAATTTCTATGGATAATTTCTATGGACTAATTTCTATGTAGCAATTTCAAATAGTTGTTTGCAACAATTATTGTAGCATAAAACTATTAATCAATTTTTGCAAAATACTACTAATAGTAGTGTTGCAAAATATATTTTGCACAATTTTGTAAATATGTAATTTGTAATAGTCTATTACAGCATAACACCTTTTAAATTATGAAACATATATATTTTGCAACATTATTAAATTTAGTTGAAAAAATTTTGCTGTTAATTAAAGACGGAATTCCCTGTTGCATAAAAATTAGTGTTTGTGACTTTTTTAACAAGAGATAAAATCTAACTTAATTTAATGAGGAAATTGTGAGAAATGACCTTCATAGAAAGGAGACTTCAAAAATGACCATCTCTATAATTTTAACTGTTTTTAGCCAGTTTTTGGTATGACTTGACAATAATACCCTTTAAACAATTTTAGATAAATTAAAATGATTTCAATTTTCTCTCTCCCGCCATCTAGCTAAAAATTTCAAAATTAAATCTCAATTTCTCTTTATGCTCAAATATGTCTATTTCGCCATCCAATTCGCAGATATGACATCAAGATCTTTCTTATTTTGTTTTATATTTTTGGATGGCGGATCTTAGGGTTCTTAAGGGCGATGATCAACGATTTTGCTCTTTGTAAGTAGCGATTTTGCTCAAAAAGAAAGAACAGCTAAAGCATGTTTGATGGGTTTTATGGTGGTTCACGATTTTGTTGTGTTTTGGATTGGGATGATTGTTAAGCATGTTTGCTAGGGATTCTGATTTTTTTTATGAGATTTTGAGTTGAAATTGTTCAGGGAATATTTTGTAAAGATGGTATATTTATTTTTGTATAAGGGGAGTGAGTAAGACCTCCCGATAGGGATATATTTTCTCTTGCTTTGGAGGGTTATGAAGTTTTGTAACCTATCTTTTATGAAATGCACAATTTCACGGCTTAGCAAAAAAAAAAATATTTGTTTTAAGTTCTTGAGTTTGTTGGTTTATTCATAGAACCTCAAAATTGAGTTTATTGGTTTTTAGGTATTGCGTGACTTAATCACCGTGCGACTAGTTTTTAGTCATTATGTGACTGGTTTTAGGCATTACGTGACTAGTTTTTATACATTACATGACTAATTTTTAAGCAATGCCTAAGTCACACAATGCCTTACGAACTAGTCACGTAATGCCTTACTAACAAGTCACGCAATGCCTATCAACTGGTCATGCAATGCCTTATCAGAAACTAGTCACGCAATGCCTTATCAAAAACTAGTCATGCAATGCCCAAAGTTAGTCACGCAATACCTTATCAGAAACTAATCACGCAATGTCTTATAAAAAACTAGTCACGCAATGCCCAAAGTTAGTCACGCAATGCTTAAAAACTAATCACATAATTCTCAAAAATCACCAAAACTACTGAATTCCATTTAACAAGATCAACAACTTCAAACGATACACCATATTCCATTTAATAACATAATTAACAAATATGAATGCTCAAAATGTTCGAAAGTTTTTCTTCATATATCAAAAATCACTCTAAAATGTTTAAAAATGCTCAAAACGCTAACAGGTTTTCTTCGTGTATCAAAAACTACTCCCAAATGCTCAAAATGCTTAAACGTTTTTCTTTCTAGTAAGAAATACTCCAGAGATGAATAGTCTGGTGAGGAAAGCTCAAAAAATATGAGTCAGTTTGAGGCGCAAACTTAAACATACTTGACCCGTTAATAGGTTTCGAGTTGAGGCGCGGAGCCTAGCAAATGGGTCGGTTTTCATTAAGGATAATTTTGTCTAATTTTTTTTCTCTTGGTTAGAAACAGATAAAATTATAGGGAGGACTATTCTTAAAAACGCCTTATGTCTCAAGCCCATTTATGAGAAGCACTCTAATTTTATTATAGACAGAACAACCATCCGTGAATGAAAGGACTAGACTCATTCATATTGAGTCCATATATCTTTGAAATGTAACAAACAAACTAATTGATAGATTATTATGGAGCTGAAATTTTGAAATTGAAAAATGGAGTGCATTAAAACTCCACGGATCAATACGGTTGCTCAGTCCCCTGAGCTACAACAATATCATGTGCCATATCCCTCCCCAATCTTTTATGTTTTTTTTAAATGATCATTTATCATTTTTTAATATAAAGTTAAATTTCTATAAATTAATACTTTTAAGATCATAAAAATTTATTAATTTATCGATATATTATTTAATCGATAAATTAATAATTTATTAATTTATCGATATATTATTTAATCGATAAATTAATAATTTATTAATTTATGCATTAATTAAGCTTTTCTAATACTTAATTGATGTATAAATTAGTTGTTTGGTATCACTTTTTGTATTGGAGCCTATTTCGCACAAAAGTACACTCAAAGCAACAATCACGTTGTATAATTTTTTCTTTTAATACGAGAACTTTTTAATTTATTAAGAAAAGTTAGAGATGTGGTATAAAGATACATAAATTTCAAAGCAAAACAAGCAATATTGAAATCATATTTTACAAAAACTTTCTAATTGAGTCATATATATATAATTTTAATGTATAAAAAAATTATTAATTTATATATCAAGTGAGATTTATATATATTTTTTAAATATATTATTTTATAAATTTAACAAATTATCAATTTATTACATTAATCTCAAATCGAGATTGATAAAAAATATTACTTAATTAAAATTATTATTAATTAAATATTAATTTATAAAAATTGTACTGTAATCCTTGTAACGTATACTTTATATACAGAAAAGCAGCACTACAGGGTTTTGGTTACAAAATTTCTACCCAAATTACCTTTATTTGAGGAGGCATTGTTTTTGACTGTCACCATTGTTTTTGTTCCATGACACCAAAGAAAGAAACATATACCTGCCACATGTCCCATCAAAACTTCAGGAAAATTATTTTAAAAAGTATAACTTAATATATACAATAAATAAATATATATATATATATATATATTTCTTTTTCCGAAGAACAGCTAACCTACGACCAAAACTAGCAATAGCTTTTTCTTTTTTTATAAGCAGAAATTCCAAGTTGGTGCTCGACCTGAATTTTATCTAGTAGAATCACTACATATATGGCGTAGTTAATAAATTGTAGTGAGTCAACGTAAAGGAGTGGTTTATTTTTCCTGTCCCTAACTCATAAAAATGCTAGAAACTAAAATGAGGTATGTACATAAGATGATGCCAGAGAAGCGATAATTGAGGTAACATAAATTAAGTTCCAACTAGATTGCCTCAGATTTGGACCAATTCAAATTTATTTTTTGTCATGAAAAAGAGTAACAGTTGCTTGTTAGTTTTACCGTGTACTGTATACTAGTAAGTACTTTAACTATTTACAAACCAGTTGGAAAGCAACCATACGCTGGAAGAAAAAACAGTACAATGTATATGCCTTATTATTTAGCTCCAAGCGCTTCTACTTGTAGGCCCATAGAAAAGACGCAACTTTTGTTAGCCATATTTCGTTTGTGCATGTGGCAGACCCTTATCACCCCTTGATTTCGTCAGCCATTCAATCATCCCATCTCCTTTTACTACAAATGCAGCGAACTACTGTGTATATATATACATATAGGTTTGGCACTTGTAGAGATAAACAAGCTTTCGCTCAAAAAAAAAAAAAAAACAGAGATAAACAAGCTCAAACCCACCAAGTTCACATGCTTTGAAGAAGAAACTGAAGACACATAATAAAAGCTTTTCCAGCAATAAACATGGTGAAGAGCATCAAAGAAGAGTCCAGGTCGTTTTTTCTATATTGCTGCGCAAAAAACTTCCAGAAACCAGCGTCCCCGGAAATAAAACCGGGAGAAGGAACGAATGGAAATGCTTCGTCGGTCTCCTGTACAAAGCAGAACAAGCCTGGAGGATGGAAAGCTATGCCTTACATCTTAGGTTCCTCTCCTTTCTAACGTATTAATGGTATTAATTTCCTCGTGGAGTGGTCGTTTAGTTAACATAGAAACGTGTGCTGTGGCAGGAAATGAAACGTTCGAGAGGTTAGCAACGTTTGGGTTGTCGGCAAATTTTATGGTGTATTTGATGAGAGAGTTACACATGGATCAGGTGTCTGCTTCAAATGTTTTCAATATCTGGTTTGGTATAACCAATTTTGCACCTCTGCTTGGTGCAATTATCTCCGATGCCTATGCCGGGAGGTTTCGAACCATTGCGGTTGCATCCTTTGCTTCATTTCTGGTATGTTTTCTCAGTCCTTACTGCTTTATTATAACCATATATTGTAATAAGAATACTAATAAATAGTGATTATTAACGGCCAAGGCTGCTTGAATTTTCATTAAATAAAATCGAGTAGGTGAACAGAGGTCCATATCATCTTTAAATTTTCTTGATGCGTGATGCACATGGTGCGGGTATGATTTTCCCACTTCCAAGAGCTAATTAGACGATGCAAAAGCTGATGAAGATTCTTGGATTTACGCTTTCTAAAACGTTTCTCGCTTTTGTCAGCAAGCAAAAAGTTTTACTATATAGTTAAATATTTATGGACAAAATTAAATCGTATTAATTTCTAATGACTATCTCGTAATCTTTGGAAACAAATTTAATCCTGCTTCTCGCTCTCACTCCATCGCTGACGGATACGAAATCCATTTGCGGCCCCTCTCTCTTTTTTGCTTTTCTCTGGGGGGATTTGCTCTTGGCTTGCAAGATCTCTTGCCAAGAAAGATATGTCTACGCTGAAATCAAAAGTAGGGTTAAATCTTCTGCCATGCTTGTGTTTTGCTGTGGTAATAATAGCCCATAATTAAATCTAATAGTTAGGTTCAGCCAACGAAATTAATTGAGACATTAATATTTATCAATGAAAATATGACATGATAGAAAATAGAAAATAAATTGAACTATAAACTTAGGACTATCGATCAAAAGATTCATTCTAATCTAATATAGTAGTAATTACGAAAATTCGCTCTTTTTCCATTTACTTTTGGTTGAATCGACCGACAAAAACCGGTAATATATATAGACCATAACATGTCATCATTGTGTTAGGTAAACTAAGTACAAGCAACATCATAATACTACTATTTATAATCTACTCTAGATAAGATTTTTGATATGCAGGATGTTAGGCCCGGAAAAGTCATCAAAATATCTCAACAGCAAGTTAGGAGAAGTGCTTTGATTCCCCTTTTCCTCATGATAAATACTAAGTACTTATAAACGGACAAAAACCATTAGTAGAATAGTATGTCTTGTGGGTCATTTAGGAGAAGTGTCGTGCATGCTGCAAAAGAAGTTTGCAATTACAGTCCTACCTGCCCCCTTTTCTCTCGTCATTTTCTGCTCTTACAAATTGTCATTTATTATGTGTGATAGCCATTCGATTGAAAATATTGCTATAAATAGTTAAGTTAAGGGAGAAAAGCGAAGCAATTAAAGAAATCAGAAAAAGTAGTTGAGATTATTTATTTAATGCAAAACTACATGATAATATTTTTATTTATTTTTAATAAATAAAAAAAAGATTCAACTTTATTAAACCAAATAATAAATTTTAAAGTAAACGTAATAAATCAAATAAAATAAATGTTTGCTAATTGAAAATTAGAAATAAATAAAATGAAGAGAAAAAACTATGCTAAACAAAAAGCTAAATGAGAAAAAGTATAATGTTTTCTATAGTTTATAAAATATTGAAGGACAAAGTGAGAATATAAAAGAAATTTTTTTTTCTATGAAAAATATTTTACTTATTGAAAGGAAATTTTTTTTATGAAAAATATTTTATTTGAAAAATCTATCACTTTTTTCTTATTTGGATAAACCAAGAAAAATATTTTCTATTATTTACTTCATCCAGTAGAAAATAATTTTCACTGTGATCCATCTTCAAAAACTTTAACCATAACACTATAAAAATATTAACATTCATGAATTACGCAAGATATCTAAAATTTTTTGTAATATTAAAAATAATATATATTAGTAATAAAAACATCTTACATGAATACAATTAAGAAAATCCTACATAACGCATCTTACATAACAAAAACATTTTTCATATATTTTTATAAATAACTCCATAATAAATATCATTAAACACGTCCTCATAAAAGACTTTCGTTTATTATAAAAAAATTATTTTTTGCATTTTTTTTCTTTTACTTGGAAATTAAGAATGTCTGTAAAATTAAGGCAAATCTTCCATCCTTTTCATGAGTTAGGCCAAACACTCACTTAATTTCTAAGTACAATATAATTATTGGTATGGTTGATAGGAGCATCACGCGTTAAAATCTCATATATAAATATTTTAATTTGTATGTTTGTTTGTGACGCTTCTTCTATTATAAGGTTTATATGCATCATTAACTCCCGTTCTAAATGCTGCTATTAAGCTGAATTATAGATAAGCAATACCAAATGGAAAAGATTATAAAGCTGAATTAGACATGTCTAATTTACTCTGACAGGGAATGTCGATTGTGACTTTGACGGCTTGGATCCCACATCTCCATCCTGCAGAATGCAAACCTGAAGATCAACCAAATGGTCACTGCGTTGGTCCAAACAAGGCTCAACTGGGAGTTCTGCTAACAGGGCTAGGTCTGTTATCAGTAGGCGCAGGCGGAATAAGACCCTGCAGCATTCCATTTGGAATTGATCAATTTGATCCAACCACTGAAGAAGGGGTAAAAGGGATCAGCAGCTTCTTCAATTGGTATTACACCACATTTACAGTGGTCGTATTGCTCACTTTAACTCTTGTGGTTTATATTCAAGACTCAGTAAGCTGGGTTCTAGGCTTTGGAATTCCTACCCTGCTCATGGGCAGTTCGATAGTTCTGTTCCTCATCGGAACTAGAATTTATGTGCATGTTAAGCCACAAGGAAGCATATTTTCAAGCATTGTGCAAGTGTTTTTTGCCACTTACAGGAAACGACAGCTTAAGCTACCAGCACAGGGAGAGGAAATTGGAGTTTTCTATGATCCTCCTGTAAAGGAAAATGTATTGTCGAAGCTACCCGTCACCAGCCAGTTCAGGTGACATATCTTTTTTTTTTTTTGGCTCAGCTTCACGTGACATATCTTATCACCAAAGATACTTTGAAAATATATTATTGAGTTAATTGACGAAAGCACTGGAAGTTGCATATATATATATATATGTAAGGTTACCATTTCTTGGTTATTCATTTCAGGTGGGATACGGTCTTTCAGGTTACTGAATGAATTTACTTTTCATAGTGTTAATCAAAAGTCCGTATAACTCAACAAGTGTGAAGATGAGCTTCAGCTCCATAAGGATATTGATTGATACTATATTACTTTGATTCAATCATTTAAGATTACATGATTTCGTGTAACAATCAGTCAAAAAGACTTGACCAACTAATGAACTTACGGTAGTTTAAGACTGAAACACTTTTTCTTTGTAGGCAACATTGTGCAAGAGTTTCATGGTAAAGGTTCATTATATGAACTTCTGCTCGCATCTAATGCTAAATTTTAATTGTTGTTTTTATTCTCTTAGGTTCTTAAACAAAGCCGCCATAATAATGGAGAATGAATTACAACCCGATGGTTCCCCTAATAAATGGAGGCTGTGCAGCATTCAACAAGTGGAAGAGGTCAAATGCCTTATCAGAGTCATTCCTATATGGGCTTCTGGTGTCATTAGCTTTACCTCCATGGCACAACAGGGAACGTTCACTTTGTCACAGGCTTTGAAAATGGACAGGCATCTTGGCTCCAAGATCCAAATCCCAGCTGGTTCCATTGTAATCATATCGATGATCACAATTGGAATTTTCCTCCCAGTCTATGACAGAATAATTGTTCCAGGTCTTCGAAAATTCACCAAACATGAAGGTGGGATAACACTTCTTCAAAGAATTGGCATTGGCATCTTTTTCTCAATTCTGGCGATGATTGTTGCTGGAGTGATGGAAAAGAAGAGACGGGACTCAGCTATGTTGCACCCTGGTGTTGCACCAATATCAGTCTTTTGGCTAGCTCCTCAGCTTATCCTCATGGGCTTCTGCGAGGCATTCAACATTATTGGACAGATTGAATTTTTTAACAAGCAGTTTCCGGAGCATATGAGAAGCATTGCTAATTCTCTTCTCTTTTGCTCCCTGGCCGGTGCAAGCTACTTAAGCAGCATTGTAGTCAACATTGTGCATCATGTCACTGGAGGGCATGGACACCCTGACTGGCTGACTAGTGATATCAATGCTGGAAAACTGGATTACTTTTACTATCTTCTAGCAGGGATGGGGGCCTTCAATTTCCTTTATTTTCTCTATGTTGCTTATCACTATCGTTACAAGGGCAATGTACAAATGGAAGATAAATCTGTCCCTGATGTTGAGCTAAATGCGATCAAACCATGAAACTAAATAGATGTAATCTTATTGTAGCTAGCTAATCATATGAAGAATAATACTCATTTACGGTGGCTTTAATAGTCGTTCGCGGTCCCATGTTCAAAGTAATAAAGGAAAAGAGCATGCTTTTTTCCTTGTTGTAACAGAGCAGTATGGGTTGTCTTGGAAATTGGAATACAGCTCCTTTAATTATTGTGTCTCCAAAGCGATATACTTGACTTCAAGAAACATGGCGGTATATGGAATGTTGGAGATTATCACTGTAGATAGTCAATTTTGATTAATACTTAATCTTTAAAAAATTATTTTATCTCGTAACATTATATAAAGAATAATGAGAACAATCATTTCAAGTGAGCACTACTTCACGCAAAACAATTAGAATAAGTGGAGCATTGCTCTATGTTTAACAATTAATACAAGTAGAGCAACTATTTTGTATAAAATAACAATTTCACACAGATGACAGTGAAAGTAATCCGGAATAGGTGGCAGGGTTCATTGGTTACTTTCATATTGGGATGTTTTGGAGAGTTTGGCTTGGTGGCTTAGATATGGAGGTAGTTTAGAGGTCTTCCTCTTAACCTTTTCCTGAAGTACAAGTGTTTCACCCTCCTACCTTGTTCTCGTATAGCTTTTTCTCTTGTACTTGTTCACGTACAACTTCTTTTATTATACCTATTCATGTACAGCTTTTTCTCTTCTGTCTATTCACGTACAACTTCCTCGCTTGTACCTATTCACATACAGCTCTTCTCTATTAGCTCCTACTAGAGAACAAGTCTTATTAAATATAATTACTTCAATAGTCACATAATAAGTTTTCAGCCGTTACTCAATATTAACTCTTAGTAACGGTTTCGTAACATTAAAATTCTCCTTAATGATATCATTCATTACTTGCATTAAAATCTTTTCTTGTAACCATTACTTCTGGCACTATATATAGAGCCTTCACAATTCAAAAGGGGCTTTCTTTCACTTTCAGAATTACCCAACTCTCACTCAAAGCTTTTCTCTTTAGCCTATTCTCACTTAGAACACCTATTCTTTTCTTATTTTCTTTCACTTGCCACAACATTTAGTACTTCAGAAACTGTTCCAATATTCCTCTCCATCACCTTCGGTACATCTCTTACTTGTTTGCAACGCTTTCTCTTCTTATCACAAGAACCTCATTTACAATCACTTAGCAGCAGGTTCCTTGACTATGATTGAAATGCAATATGACAACAACAAAATGAGGTGCACCATGGAATGAGAAAGACCCATGCCAAAGCCATTCAAGGTTTGCACTTTCGAGGAGGCATGAATTTGTGGTGTTGGAGATTAGGAGATGGACAGACCATTGGTTACCTCATTTTGGAGCTTTCTCCTTGTATTTGGCAATGCACATGCACGGTTTAAAGCTGCCAAGAGATGCCTATCACTTCATTGTTCTACTTTCCTTTGTAATGCAAACAACATTATAGTACTTTTATAGAAATAAAGTGCAACCTTGCACCTCTTCCCTTTAGAATACTTTTCATACTGGGATTCAACCTCATATTCAAATATGAAAATAATCAATAAATTTAAAAATATAACACAACGAAAAAATAAATTAGTATTTAATCAGAGAAACAGTCGAATTCTACAAGATCAATATTTGTATTTTTCATGTTATTTTCTAATTACTTATAAACATTCATAAGTTTAAGAGTTACATACCTTACTCTAGATATCAAAATCAAGAGCTAATTAAATCAAAATCTTTGCTTCTTCACTTTTAGGATTTGTCAGCCACCCAAACGTTTGGCCCTTAACAGTAATCCACACAATGATCGAATATGACCTTCTCAAAGGTAGGATTTTTGCTTGTGCTAGCAAATTTGGTTTCTAAAAAAAAAAACTAAAAATTCTTACTGAATCTTATTTTTGTCAAATAAAGAAAACTATTTTTCTTTTCTTATTTTATGAAATGGCTGAGAAGTGACTGGAGGTTTAGAGTTTTAGTTTTGCTAACATAATATATTTATATAGCCAAACAAAGTTGTAACCCTAAATACAATAGTTGTATTTTAATTTAATTAAGCCTTTGTGAACTTAATTAATTTCTCACTTTATTTTGGTATATTCTAATTAAGACTAACTTAATTAATTATCCTTATTTAATCTCAATCATGTCACTTAATGTATGTGACCCATTAAGCTTCTAACATGTTGGCAGTAGATATAAATCCTAATCAAATATTAATTTGATAATTGATTTGTATTTATAGATCATGAACAATATCTAGCAATACATCATAACCACCCAAATGTTAAAGAGTTAATTAAAGAATTTGATAAAGCCTTTCAATGATAAGCCTCTCAGTGCAATATGGTCCTTTCATCAAATATCCCGAATATGTCATTAAGCATGGCTCGGTGTTTACTTATGACATTCCATATTTGTTCCATAATTCATTACTAACCTTATGAATTTAGAAAAGTAACTTTCCTCAAATTCATCATGATTTGGCCAAAGACTTTGTACAAGTTAATCAAGAATTGAGAACAAATGAGATACATCACTTTATATCACTTAGGGTGATGAATCCTTTCTTGACCACTTATTCACCTTCGCATGCTTCATGGCATACTCAAAAACACCCTGTTTAGGCATCTGGACACCTCCAAACCTGTAGGGATGAAATCAAAGTATGTTATTCCCCATACAAGATGACTTGGTGTCTCAAGTTAGAGGACTAGTTGCACGACTATCACATGAGAACATATTCCATAAACACTTGAGTGAAATACAAAATGGAGTTCTCATAGTAGGTCATGTTCAGTGAACTTGTTCTTTAACAAGCACCTACATATTATCCTTAAGTATCCCATATACTTCAATGTATGAGATTAATTGCTTACTTTCCAAATAAAGAGGCTTA
Organism: Theobroma cacao; assembly: GCF_000208745.1. NCBI lineage: Eukaryota > Viridiplantae > Streptophyta > Magnoliopsida > Malvales > Malvaceae > Theobroma > Theobroma cacao. Next base: position 9,904 of record NW_017234874.1, on the reverse strand, counting down.
ACATGCACTAGTCTTTAAGCATTGTTAATGCCTTGTCTTGATAATACAATGACCATGAACAATTTTAGGAACATGTCTTTTATGCATAGTGATCTCATAATTGTAACAACTTTACAATTCTCTTGCAAGGCCTTTATGTTCCATGGTTTCATCTAATTAGTACTTAATAACTCGTTATTATTGCACTAACATGAAGGAAAACCTCTATCACATATAGTTATGTGATTAAATATGCATTAAATGACAATATATATTCTGTGACCAATCTAATTGGCTTAAGGGCATATACCAACAATCTCCCACTTGCACTTGAGTCAATTGCTAACATATCCAATATCGAACTTTTTCGCTTAGCAACAGTATTTCTACTAGGACATCTCAAATTGTAATATTTGGGAATATGTTAATTTACATGTTTGACAATCTCCATTGTCATAATCAAAATACTAATTTAGATCACAACGAGATCTTGATTCCATTATTATGCCTTTTGTTGTTACTTTAATAACTTAGAATAATTTATTGGTTCATTAAACTAATGATCCAAATATCTCTTCTTTTGTATCCTAAACAAAAGGTTTGTATCCAATTATAAATATAATCATGCAATCATCTATTGTTTTGGAATCAGTCCAATGTAATTGCTCAATCATGACTTTATGTCACTTTTAACATTTAGGATTCTCTCTACATTAAACTTCTTTAACATGTATTCCTAAATTCTTTTGTTGAGTCCCCTTTAGGCTCTAACAATTTAGTCCATTTTGTTTTTCTTATAGTGAAAAATGTATCTTATACACTTTTAATGAATCTTATCTTACCCCCACTAACGTTATGATGTGCGCAAAATATGTTTATCTTATTCAATGTATTCAACTAATTTGAATATATTGCATTGAATAGAGATTATCGTCCAATTATTCATATTGGATTATTTAGTAAACTCATTTTATATGAGTAATGTATCGATATGCATCCTACTAATGGTTTGCACTTAATGGATTCATCTCACGAATTATGCATCCTTATGCATCCCATTAAATTAGTCTTTGTACATAGATCTTATCTATTGGATTTTATAATTTCATGACTCTCAACCTTTAAAGTATCATTAGCTCCCATTATTTCTATCATTTATAGATATCTTACCAAGTAAACTTATTTACTTTCTTTTGGGGCGTTATATCTATAACTTTTATGTATACTTACATGTCATTAGTCATTCATCATTGGTTATGGGATGAAATCCTTTCAAAAGTTAGTTCATGCAATTAACTGGGTTTGGAATGCTTTATGATTCATATTTTATGAATTCAATATGATAATCAATTGTTATTTAGTTCTAAGCAATCTTAATTTAGATCCAAGATTTCATTAAGAATGCTCCTTAACTAAATATGGTCATAATCTTATTATGAATTCATTGAGTTATGACTCAATTTTATCTAAGTCAACTCATTAATTTCCTTTTTGATTCATAATCAAGAGTTAAATAATCTCACAATGATCTAATCATTATGACTTAGTATTGATTATCATATATGCAAGGTTATACTTAAGGATAAATAATTTAGAACAATTCCAAGATAAAATGAGATATAATGTAAATATATAAATATATAAATATATATAAGCTAAGCATAGCATGCTAGCAAAATATAAATCTATGTTTCCTAACTATAAAATAAAATATTCAACCATAGGACTAAAACCAAAACATCTCATCTTGACAATCATGTCATGAAAACATTCAATGTTCTAAAATTATTTATTGTTCCACAATTTAATCTAGGTTGACAAGCTTGATCGTCATCAACTAAGGTTGTCCCCTTCATGATCTTATTCTTCACTACTCTTTGTCATTAGTTCCTTCAATATGTCATATATATTAAAACCATTAATAAAGAGTAATGTATTATATACCAAGTAGTGAAAACTAAATCATTATCTGATTCATACCTAAAGTGGAAGCTTCCTTTTGTTTCTTCCTGTTGATGTATTTAAGATAATACTTGCAATTGCTCCTTCAATGCCCAAGTTTGCCGCAGAAATGACATTTGTCATTGTCTTTGTCCTCCTTCACTCGTTTAGTAGGCTTCATACCTTTCGAAGTTAATGATTTTCACCTTTATCTTTCTTAGAAAATTTTATTTTCTTCTTTTTGTTTCTCTTATAAGGGACAAGATTAACTAAAGGCTTATCTTTTGTAATGGTGTTCTCAGCCTGTGTAAGCATATTCAATAACCCTGAAAGGGTTACCTCAATCTTGTTCATGTTGAAGTTCAACACAAACTATGAATAGCTCTCTGGTAATGAAGAAAGTATAAGGTTTATGCTCAAATCATGATCCATAACCCAACCCAACTATTAAAGTCGAACGATATATCCTATCATCTTAAACTCATGAGGTCTTATTGGGCTTCCCTCAGACATCTTACATTGGAACAGTTCCCTTGAAATGTCGAATCTCTCTGTGTGACTTTCTTTATCAAACATTTCTCTAAGGTTTAGGACAATATCTAAAGCATTCATATATTTATGTTGCTTTTGAAGATATAGAGCCATATTAGCCAACATCACACATGTGGCTTGATCGAGATCATCTATATAAACTTTATAGGCTTGCTTTTCCTCATTTGTAACATCATCGCTAGGTTCCTCGGGAATAGGGCCATCTAGGACATAAGCCTTTTTTTCCTTTTTCAAGACAATCTTGATATTGCGAAACTAGTCAATGAAATTTGGGCCTGTCAACTTGTTTGCATCAAGTATGCTTCTAAGTGACAAACTATTCACCATGATAGATTTATATTCTATATGAACCAACATATATAATTATTAGTTATTAACGCAAATTATATAATCATAAAAACAAGATTTTAAAATCTTATATGATTATTCTCAATATTTTATCAAAATAATAGCCCTCCTCTACTATTTTGAGAAATTTAACCTTTAAACTTCTTATTGAGCTGGGACCTTTTTCATCCCACCATGACCTTTAGAGACTCAACAAGCCATAATGAAACTAATTAGGTAGATAACTTTGCTTACCAATTGTATCTTATACAACTCTTAGATTAGTTAGGTGACAATTGTTTGTCTAAATGCATCATATAGATTTTGCCTAACTATGCCTCTAAAACTATGCGGTCATGTGTGACACATCCGAACAACATGGCACTAGTTGAGTAAGACCCACCAATAACTCAAACGTACTCGTGTAAAAGTTTGGCCTTGAGTGACTCAACAAACCTCTAATTAAAAGAGCAGCCTAGTTATCCTGTTATATGATGGAAGGTCACTTTTTAACTCAATATTTTAATGAGGGATTTTATTTATTAATTCATTAATTAAGGTCTCATTGATTAGGCATTGTTGACATGCATAGCATTTATCGCATTTCACATATATCATATATATATATATATATTGAAAAATAAATCTATCTCATGCCAACTACTCAGATGATTATGGACTTTACTAATTCTAATTTTCTCGAGCCATTAAAGAAATTAGTTGGTCAAAATCCTAGGAGATTTACACAAATATCGTCTTTAAGCTTTGCTTGTAATCTCCTTGAATCTCCACGGTACCTTTGGATCTCCATCTTCAAGTTACAAAAATTTTTCTATCTAACCCTAGTTTTACACTTTGATGCAACTAATTACACTTTATAATCAAGAAACCTCGAGTTACTTTTGAGGGGAGTTTGGTAAGAAAAGAATTTTACAACCCAGAGAAAACAGAGATAAGGTAGGGTACGTAGACCCTATTTTAAAATAAATACCATGAGAAATAAATTTAACCATCCATGACCTAATCTTATAAGGTCTAAGTCCATTATCATTCTCATGCTTTATAATCATAATCAAAAGTATAGAAATAAATACGAGCTCAATATCACTTGATGATCTTGTGTGTTATTTGAGAAAAGCATTAATTAATTCATTTAAAGTGCTAGACTCAAATTATTTGATATTGTTTTATTTCAATTTAGTGTTTAAGAAATTCCCATTTTCAAAACACTTAAAGTAAACATTTTACTCCTTATTTCTTATTAAAACTTCATTGAAATAAAATTTTCCTTTTTAAGACTTTTCATTTTAATTCTTTCCATAATTAAAACTCTTTTTAATTTTGGAAACCTCTTTATTTTAGGTAAACTTCCTAAAAGAGAAGAAATGATGGAGGGGCCGGCCAAAGAGAGCTAAAAGAGAAGAAAGAAAGAGAGAAAAAGAAAAAAAAATCTAGACAGTGAGGAACCCGAGAGAAAGGGAGAGCGGTGATGCCAGCCAAGAAGAAAAAAAAATGGGACAAGACAAATAGAGAAAGGGGAAAGCTGAAGAATAAAGGAAAGAAAAGAAGAGAAACAGTCGAGGAAAAAAAAGAAGAAGAAGAAGCTAAGTTTTCGGGTGCTGCTGGTGGTGAGAGAAAGAGAGGAAAGAAGTGTAGTTGGTTTGTGAGTGTAAGGAAAGAAAAAAAAGGCAAAAGAGAGAGAAGGGAGGTTTCACCGACTGACGGGGGGAAGAGGAGCAAAAGAAAGCAAAGAATCGAGAAAGAAAGGGAAATAAAGGTAAATATAT
>NW_017234874.1:0-5121 GCF_000208745.1 Theobroma cacao | reverse complement strand
TATATATATATATATATATATATATATATATATATTAATGGGTTTCAATGTATAAGAGAAATAAGTAACAGTGGAACACTGTGGTGGCAAGCCGAAGAAAAATAACGAATGGTCGGTAGGAAGGAATAACTAGATACGTTTACGAATTAATAGCGACGTAACATCCTGCAATTGTGAGGTGAGTAGGGGGGTGTCAATTTTAAAATTTTCGTAAATATATACCTATACATATGATTTATTTTAAACGCAAAAATTGTGGATAGCATATGCTGGTAGCAATCTTAGGAAATTGTGGTAGCAAATTATGTTTAGAAATCATTTTGAATATATATGTATAAATTATATGTAAATTGTTTTGAAAAAAGGGAAACAAGCCCTTCAGACTGTTTTGCCTCAAAATTTCTGCCTTATATTTGTGCAGTATGCATTCATGGTTATATTGCTTATTCACCAAGCGAATTATTGTTTTGAAATTCATGCATAAATATATTTTGAGAAAATGATAGATTTTATCATACCTTGTGTTGAATGCTTTAGAAATAATTTTGAGACGAGTTTTTAAGGACATAACATAATTTCTGAAATGGCTTTATAAACCAAGAGATTCGAGAGTAGGTCGATTGTCACTTCAGTTAAGTGTGACCTTCGTGCACGAGTGAGCTCTAGCTAGAAAACCTTTGGGTTGCCGACGGGCGGTTAGGCATGGCGGGGGCCACGGCTTGTGATATATGTGTGCGTGGCTAGGCCACCAGTGATTTACGTGGTTGTGACCGCCTGATATCTCTGATGTCGGCCAAAATCGTTGAGACTGCCATGGCATATGGGATCTGGTGGAGCGAGGCTTTCGGAGGTTATTACGTGGTAACGGGACCATGGATTTTATTTGACTTCCTACTCGAGACAAAAATCTCTTTGGGTTTTCAGACTCTTATTTCTAGCATGGTGAAACAAAATTATACAGTTTCCTGTAGCTCCTTAGCATTTATTATTATATGAATTTTATCCTCACGTGCAAGGCGATTTGCAAATTGTGTATAAACCTAGTTACTATATGGTTTCGCGGGAGCTTGACCAACTTTATTGGTTTGATTTGAGTAAAATGTCAATTGATTTCGATGGCAAAAATCCTTTTATGTACGATTGTTTTAAAACAATATTTCAAATGATTATCTTGAAAAAGGTTATTGATTTGTTTCTGAGGGGAAACTTTTATTTACTTGGTTGATTTACCACTTGAAATTATTACAATGCTTAAGAAATTCTTTGTTTTTCATATAAGACACAAACGTCTGTTTGAAATAAATTGTTTTTATAATCTTTCATTTTTAATATCAACTGATCTATTATTTGCTTGTTTCCCATCTACGCTTTACTCACGGAGTCGACGATCACTGAGTCTGTGAGACTCACACCCCTTTTTATTTTCCTTTTTGCAGACAGTGATAAGCCTAGTGCGTAATCATCGGCGCGTACGGTCCACCGCAGATAGGTAAAGGCATCTCATAGCATTTTATTTTGAGTTGCTCCGCTGTTAGAGGTTGAGTTGTAGTACACTGGTTTTACTATGTAAACGAATATTAGTTTTGATATAAACGAAGATTTAGGATTTTTGAACTCAATGTATTTAATTGTGATGTCATGACTTAAAGTCAAAATTTAATGGCTATGCTTATTATTGAATTCATGTTATAAATATATATGGATCAAACATTAATACGGTTTAGTAAAATTGTACAATGAGTTATTGAGAAATTTCTTTCATGCTTGTTCGGGACTTGACGGAATCTCTCGGAGGTCTTGGACGCCGGTAGTGATCGAGGAGGGGTCGTTACAGGTATAATCTCCTAGCATTTTGCCTTTTTCATACAACGATTGGACCCATCTACAAAAGAAAGAAATAAAACTTAAATTAAAACTAATCTGTAGAATTTTAATATTAACAAATAATAAAGAAAATAAAATCCTTGGCAGCGGAGCCAAAAACTTGTTGTCTATTTTGCACACACAAGTATATGTATCGAACAAGTAATATAATAGTGAAGTAAAGTATCATTCCCATGGAGATTTGTTCCTAAATCTTTACTAAATACTAAAAGTTATGACAAATTAATCTTATTTAAGTAACTAAAATTTTCAAAAAAATTAATTAAAACAAAATTAAAACAAGCACTAAGTTAACTAATAGAAATTAAAATTACTTGAGATAGGTAATATATTAAAACCTAGGATTATGGGTTCATTCAACAATTCATCTAACACCAATTTCTTTTATTATTTACATTCATGGGTGGTTTTACAAATATAGAATCTAATGCCATGTAGAAGTCTCCATCAAGATGCTTGCACAAATACCTAACTTAATTGGGTCACTATATGTCACTAGGAATGAATTAAATAAGGTTCATTAAGCTAGTGTTCTAATTTGGCTATGTATGGCAATTGGCATATGTCTACCTGAATCATGAATCAGATCACCTAAGTGATGTGAACATACACTATTCAAACCTCAGTCCAATCTAAAATCTCTTTATCGAGTCTCAATTAAATTCACAAATCAATTAATTGTTGGCCAAGCAATTAAAAGCATTATGAATATATTTGAATAAGCAAAACTATACCCATTCATAGTAAATAAAAGATAAACAAATATTCAAATTACATGCTAAAATCATATTCAAATTACATGTTAAAATCTGTGAAAATCCTAGAAAAAATAGTTTAGCTCATAATATCTAATAAAAACAATATTCAAATAAATTTAGCCATGAATTCAAAAAAAAAAACACAAAAGAGAGAAATAAGCTAATGTTGAATCTTGGTAAATCTCGAAACTCTTTCAATTGCTCTTGAATACTTACTTGATTCGTAGCTCCAATTCTCTAGAAAAGCTATTGTCATCTCTCCTCTGAATGCTCTCAAAAAGGCTCTTAAATATGTGCAAGAATGCCTTACGTTCCAATTTTCTATCAAAAGTTTAATTTTGGAAATTAGGGTGGCGCAGCGAACATAACTTTTTAGCGTGCCGTGGTGCCATGATCTTCCTTGGTAGTGCTGCGGCCATGATTCTTTCATGCTGTGGCGATCTCACTTTTAGTGCCAACCATGATTCGCTAGCGCCGCGGCGCTCTAGCCATGCTGCATGAAGTGTAGAACTACACCTATCTATCAATTTTTAACATGATTTTCACCTCGATCTGATTTGAACTGGGTAAAGTGGTAAACATAAGAGTTGTACCCCATTCTCTTAGCTTTCTAATGAATGAAAAATCACATCAATTGGATTCCTGAAGCTGAAGTTATTTTTAAATTACTGTAACATGTACAAGTGACACCTTCACTATACTTGTGCTATCATAACTCAATTTCACCTTGCTCATCACATATCCTGCACATAGCCATAATAGAAATCGACATTAACTCTTCTTAAAGTAAATTAAACCAAAATAAAGTAAAATTAAACTAAAACCACTTAATTTAACTATTCAACAAGTAATCTAACTTAACTTAGAAAAACAACTAAAATGCTCAAATCTGAACATAAAACTCAACGGTTTAGCTACTAAATTCCCCAAAATGCATTAAAAATAACTTTATATAATAGAGTTATCAATAGTCCTTACAATTCCTCCTGTAATGCCTAAGTTTGCCATAGTGATGGCAAATGCCTTTCTTTTTGTCCTTTTTGACACCACCCTTAAACTTTAATCCTTTTGATTTTAGGATGTTACCTTTTTCCCCTTTTGGGTTTTCTTTTTCTTTTGCTTCGTTTGAGCCTTTGAAGAAGAAACAAGAAGTAAAGCCTCTTTTTCCCTTTTGATGAACTTATCTGTCGTGTCCAGCATGTTCAGAAGTTTGAGAAGAGTCACATCCAAATGGTTCATATGGAAGTTCAACACGAACTGACTGAAGCTGCCAAGAAAATACTGAAGAAATAAGTCAGTACTCAGCTCATGATCAATCACCAATCCTAATTATCACGACCCGGAACTCCCATCGAGCCCGTGACAACTGCCTCGACGTCCCGATAGGCACTCATTACCCCAAATGCCGATCGAAACCCCGCAAAGCTTTGCATCAGCTTTCGCATCTCCCCAGTGAGCGACAGGTATTAAATCTCACATTTCAAAAAAATCATAAGTCATTTCCAAATCAAAACAATAAAATATTACTTTCTAGCTCACAGGGGCATTTTTATCATTTTTCTTCGAAAATACCGAAACTCGCCAAAAACATGGTGTAAAAGCTAAATATATTCATACAAACTTTAAATCAAATAACTGAAGAATAAAATTACTTTTACAGTAGCACATGGGCCCCCAACTGACTAAGAAGATGTAGGGCTACGAACCCTTACTTTCTAGGATGCAATTCCGAGATTAATTCTCGTCTTAATCAACTATCAACAAATTGTCCTGAGCTTGAAAAATGGATAGGAAGAGGGGTGAGATTATGATTACATAATCCCAGTGAGTAAACAATTACCATCAAAAGCATTTAAAGCCGAGTAGATGGAGACAATATAAAAATGTTATATCTCAATAATGTTCATAACACAAAATTAATTTCAATTTATACCAAACAATTTCTTTTCATCAAAATTTCCTGACTTATGAATTTCTTAAACTTGGCCCCTGCCAAAATCATTTTCAAGGGTACCTTCGTCAAGGTATCCCACTGAGACCGCCAAGGCTGTTAAATGTCCCATACCCATAAACATGTTTTCGCATCTGACACACAGCTGTTCCTTGGCGTTGGCTGAGTCTCACTCTCACGTGGTGGCACGAACGTGAGGTGCACTTAAATCTTATCTCAGGAGATACTTCATCCAACATCTCCCCCTGGAGGTAAGTATATAATTGGGTTACCGTACCCCTCTCATAGGTAGTCCACAGAAACCCCCACCATTGTAGTGATCGTTTAATATACCACCATACCCATAAAATTTCCAGTAGCATAATATGGCGAATAAAATTTAATCCAGTCTACCGAGACCAATCCAAAACTGTTCATATATTTCATGCCAACCCCAAAAATTTAGCCATTATGCTACCATAGTATCATAAGCCCCAATTTCAATAACATATAAAATCATAAATTTCAACACAATCTCCATATACTCAA
>NW_017234873.1:0-21291 GCF_000208745.1 Theobroma cacao | reverse complement strand
TACATCAACATAATGAAGGCCGGCAATGCAAGAAGAATTGTTACATAGAGGTCCAAGAGGAGGATAAGTTTACAGATTAACTTCAACTCCAAAAACAGCAAAATAGATGCTGGTTTAGCTGTATTTCCTTTTATGTCAACTTCCACCTTTACTTTTGGCTGTAATAGCTTGTTGATTAGGAGTAACTTTGCTAGAAATGACACATGTTTCCGAAAGAATAGTTCAAATGGACCCCAATTATTCTCTATGAAGTTAATGCTCAGCATAATGAATGAAACAGAAAATGTTTGTTGCACCAGACAAAATTACATAACACCTAAAATTATCACGATTAATGCGAAATCAACGGTGTAAATCTTTCTCTTATCTGGAAGTTGCAGCAGGATTAAGCCTATTTGGGTACTGCTTCCAATCATTAATCAATATCGAAGTCTAATCATAAACCAAAAATTATGGAGATTAGAGTTCCAGAGGTTTCAATTGGCTCCTGCGGCCTAAACATGCCTGTGATTGGCATGGGCACTGCATCCTATCCGCCAGCGGATGCAGAAACCATAAAATCAGCCGTTCTTGAGGCAATCAAAGCTGGATATCGCCACTTCGATACAGCTTTTGTATATGGGTCAGAGCAGCCACTCGGAGAAGCAATTGCTGAGGCCTTGAACATTGGCCTCATCAAGTCTCGGGATGAACTCTTTATCACTTCCAAGCTATGGTGCAGCTTTGCTGATCAAGACTTAGTCATTCCCGCGATCAAAATGAGCCTCGAGTAACTGTTTACACTCGTAAACTCAAAATTAAATATCACCCTCCTCCTTCCATTCACTCTTTGTAAATTTGTGTTTTGCAGGAATCTTCAGCTAGATTATCTTGACCTTTATCTAATACACTGGCCATTAAAGTTCAGCAAAGAGGTGAGTCGGGTTCCAATTCCGAAAGAAGATGTGTTTCCCCTTGATATCAAGTCAGTTTGGAGTGCCATGGAAGAGTGTCAGCATCTCGGGCTCACCAAAGCCATTGGCGTCTCTAACTTCTCCTCCAAAAGGCTTGAAGAGATCCTTTCCTTCGCCAAAATCCCTCCAGCCGTAGACCAGGTAAGCATGCCGAAGTCTCTTTCTTTTCATTTTTTTGGTTAAATAATATAGATTTTTGGTAATCAATTATTAGCAAGGTAATGGCGTAGTATTATGATGTGCACAAGTTGCAACGGGCAACCTCCATGGCATTGCGGCCAAAGACTCATCTACAGTTAGTATTGAATGTGTGGTGACTTCAATGCCAGCTGCGATTGAGAGATGAGACTCACTGTCAATATGTCTATTTGCTGACATTTACCTATTACAGAATCACTCAATCGAAAACTTTCAGACTGATAGGTGATCATTTAGGAATAAATTAATGTCAGCATTGATGAATATGCTTTAATTTGCACATTTGTTAAACTTGAAAGGGAATATACTAAAGGAGTGTCCAGGGGTTCAAATTATAAAGGAAAAAGGCTCTGATACTTCTTATCAAATTAAGAAACAATCATCTAAAATCACAACTATAATTGAATTGCTAAATGAGGGTTCAAATATGTTGTAATTTCTAGCATCTGCCACCTCACGCCAAAAAAAAGATGTGTCTGGTATTGCACTCATCTAGAAAAAGACGTTTTAGCTAAATCCCTGCTGGCCTCTGAAAATGCGACCCTGTAAAGAAGCAGGGGAGAAAGAAACAAAAGCAGTGTGTTGGCCTAAGAGGCTTCTTTTTGGTCCCCTATTGCATGGGGACTTTGATGGTTATGGTTATGGATAACGAAGTACGACTTTTGTCTAAACAAAGACGGAATAAGTTCGGAAATGTCAGCAAGATAATGTACTTGTTTGCTTTGTCTTCAAGGTGGAGATGAACCCACTGTGGCAGCAGAAGGAGCTCAAGGAGTTCTGCAAGGCCAAGGGCATTCATGTGACTGCGCATTCCCCTCTGGGCTCTAAGGGCACAATATGGGGAAATAGCAGGATTCTTGACTGTGATGGACTGAAAGAGATTGCCGAGGCTAGAGGGAAAACAACTGCGCAGGTTGCCTTATCCTGTTGCTGTTTTATTATTATTTTAATCATTGAAAAAGACCATTTTAATCTTTTTGGTTAACATATGGCAGATTGCTCTAAGATGGGTGTACGAGCAAGGGGCAAGCGTGATCACAAAGAGCTTCAACAAGGAGAGAATGAAAGAGAACCTTGAAATACTTGATTGGTCCTTGAGTATGGAAGAATTGAACAAGATCAGTTGCCTTCCTCAGCGCAAAGGTGGCTCCCCTAGTACATTCCTTGAGCCGAGCGACCTGGTAAAGGAGCTTGAGGCAGAGCTGTGATATAAACATCTTCAGACGAAGATCTGTAACGATCATACATAAAATATTTTCATGCTTAAAATTTAACTCTGCTATGCTCTAGGATTCCTATTTGAATTAGTCTTTGCCAAGTTATTATTCCCATAAATATTACATTACAATATAAATTGCATATAAAATGGTTCTTGGATGTATCCTAAATGTCAACTAGGGATTGGCCTTATTACACTGCAGAAGTCGGAAAATAATCATTTATTTTGCAACGCAATCTTTTAAAGTCAACTCAAAACAGTCGGTCAAAGGAAACTAATTGAGCATCTTTTTTTCCCGGTAGAGAGGTATAAAAAATAACAGCATCCTACACAAATCCGTCTCATGGTTACATACAAAGCAAATATTAATAATAAACACATGATGCCTAAAAGTTCTCCAATGCCTAGCCACCCACGTGCAGATCTTACAGATATCCCTTTAGGCATAGTATAGCATCCCCATTTGCTCATGACAATTAGGGCAATCTTCCAGCTAATTTCTAACAAAGATCATAATCATAGACTTCTCTATGACAGCATTGATGGAAATGTTAAGGGACAACTAAACCCTCTACTCACACTTGATGGACCTGTATATGTGACGAACAAAGAGCAGCGAGGCACGGAAACCCACTGTCCCGAGCATCAGGAAGAATCCATAGCAGATGCAAGCCATGTAACCAAAGAAGAACGAGGTTTGCATAAAACCAGACATATCTGATCGTGCATAGTAATAATACAAGCAATAGGCATAGATAAAGAGGCCAGTTGATCCACCGCAAAGGAAAGACCTGTGACAAATTAAGGACTAAGATCAGTAAACAACATAACACTTGAAAGTCATTTAATGTATTATCAACTCACAAAGTCCACAGCCTTCACTATTTTCAACCGAATGGAGACAAAGTTGTAATCAAACAGGTTAAACAAGCCAAAACTGATTCGGTAAAGAACCAATGAACCGACCCCCAAGCTACCACAAGTCTAATTACCAAAATACTAATTTTAGTAAATAAACTATGGCTTCTTTTTTTCCTAATAAACTAACCTGCAGATTATCCAGTACCATAAAAACCTAAAACAGAATTAGGGAATTTACTGTTCTTCATTCTTTTTATTCATTTACCAAGGCAGCAGTACACGGGGGTTGGGGGTTGTACTTTTAAACCAAAATATTTCGCTTCTTTTCAAGGATTGTAGCAATCCATGTCCACCAACATTATGCATGACAAAATAGAAAGCTAGCCCTTTGCCATTCTCTAACCAACAGATCACCATGAAAACAGAATAATATACTTCTCCAAAAAAAATTATCAAGAAACACAGCCAAAGAAAATGCAAACACGAGCTGAGAAACCCTCAGGAAATTGCTAATAGGCATCCAATTGTCCTTTATACAAAACATAAACTCGCCATTTGTAGCCAATTTTTTTTTACAGTTCTTGAATTACATACAATATTCATCTAAAGGCATGAAAATTTACTTGTCATGTACCATAAACTAAGAGAGCAGCAGGGGAGAAGTGAAATATAGTATGAAATTCCAGATTTTAAAATATGTCAAAAGTGCAAGGCAAAAGGCAATGGAGAAATGAATGCATAATTAGAGAACTTATGTACCTCCACCACCATTCATGATCTTCGGCTGCAAGTTGGAAATATGTCAAAGCCACAGTTATAAAAGCAGTGACAATCAGCAGGATGATGAAGACAATAAACAAGATGCTGTATATGGTATAGATCCTGTGGCCCCAGACACTGGCAAATATGTAGTAAAGCTCAATGTAAATAGCACTAAATGGAAGAAATCCAGCCATTGCCATCTGAGGAATCGCACTCCTGTACCAAGGCAATGGTGGAATCTCTCGAGGATACTTTGTGGTGCGGCAGGGAGCTTGGAACTCAGCCTTGCTATTTTTTCCAGCAATACCACCCAGAACAAGCAAGGGAGATGTCACTAGTGTCCATATGAGGACTATTACTACAATAGTTCCAAAAGGCAGTGCAGCAGTTGCTCTGTATGCAATAGCAACCGTGTTAAGGAAGCAGAATGTGAGAAATAAGGGCCCACAGAAAAGGCAGCCAGTCAATAACAGATTCCTAACCTGTCAAATCAAGAAATCACATAAATACGTTGGTCCACTTAGAGGCCTAACTTTTAGAAGCATCACATTTGCATTTCATACTAGCAGATAAAATCCATCTACACATACCCAGTTCTTTCCTTCAAGCTGACAGTAGAAAGAAGTAGCTGTATATCCTGCAATACCTGATGTAAGTGCATATATAACCACTAGGGCAGTAAACAGAGCACCGCGATTGTACGGATAGAAGACACCAACCAATGCAAGCATAAAAATGAAAACCGTTCTGATAGACAAACAAAGGTCCAGGAGAAATTAGAGAGAGGAACATCAATAATTGACATAGAGATCACAATGCAATAACTGTAGTTTCAGAAATCGAAAAGAAACATAAATACAGAATAAGTGGGATTCTTACAAAGTGAACAGCTGTGTTCCAGATCCAAGAGCAGCAGCAAACAAAGATTTGAACTTTGGGAATCGGAATACATCTCCATGAATATACTTCCATCCAGTCTCTTCTTGGTCATCAGCTGCTTCTTCATCTTGACCATACCTTTCATAACAAACCAAACATTTATAGAAACCAACAACCACATAGGAAATAAAAAAAAACATGAGAAATATATACAAATACATCTAATAGATCTCACTTAATGAAATCATTCTTCAAGACCCGCATGAGAATCGTTGCAAGGAAACCCGTTAAAAGGAGCACCGTCACGCAAGAGTTGATGATAGAAAACCAATGAATCTCCAAATGATGTGGCAAAGAAGAAGACATGGAGTACTTGTCCATCCTCTTCTCGAAAGGAGTCTCAGTCTCCTTCCATTTCACAGTATACATAAACTCGGCATCAACTTCCTTATCCTCAGTCAAGTCCACAAGCGAATGAGGATCCATCTTAGCACTGATCTCAATTACGCGATCCTTGTTATAAAGTATATCGAACTGGATATGCTTGTAAAGGAAATACTTGTACTCGCTCGGATCAGCTTTTCCCTCCTTATCAACTTTTCCAATAAAACCCCAGATAGGTAAATCATCATAGTACATTTGGAAATAATAATCCTTGTCAACCACCTTACGGAAAATGGCAACCTCTTCTTTTGAAAGCTTCGTCTTACAAACAACATAAGAATCTCTCTCCTCTCTAAAGTTAAGTTTATAAGGAGCGTTTACGAGTCTATCACCATTCAAGACCTCACCTAACGCTTCTTTCTTCTCCTTTAAATGATCTAAATTCCATCCAAAAATAGACAAAATTTAATTAAATCTAAATTAAATTATTTAAGATCTGAATTTGTAAAAATAGAAATAAAAAGAACCTGGAGAACAGAAGGGCAGATCAAAGTAGCGATAGGTTTCACTGGAATCAAACAAACAACATTAAAAACATGTTAATTTAAGGACTAATCCAATCAACGTGTTAAACGTAATGAGGTTTTAATTTTAATGTTCCAAACGCGGACTCCTTAAATGGAAACAAAGGCACTGACTCGGGATCCGGATAATGAGTAACTCAGATCTAAATTCAGATCTAGTAAAAAAAAAAGAGGGGAAATTATAGAATTACCTGGGGTTGTGGAACGGGCCGACCTTATTGGCGTAGAGCGGGACAGGATCACCGTCTTTGTAACGGTGGTCGGAGGCGTCGGATCTAACATGGGAAAGACAACAGAAGAATAAAACTCCGAGGATTAGAAACGTCGGACAATTGCCGAGGTTTTTCATTTTTGGGTGGACGAAGAGAGTAAGGGAAAGGGAAGTGTAGAAAAATGGATGAAGGGAATAGAGAGGTGGATGTATGGAGTAACCAAGATAACTAAATAAATAATCACTGTTATTAATATTTTTATGAATATTAATTTATTTTATGTATTTCTAAATTTGATATAAATTAGATTAGATTAAGATTTAATCTATTTAATTTTTAAGTGTTATTTTTATCTTGTAAATTTTATTAAAATAAAAAAATTATTTACCTATAAATAGGCCTCTCATTTCATTTGTAAACATACACTTCAATAAGATCTATTTTCCTCATCTAAATACTTTTTTTTTCTCTTTAATTATTCTTTCAAGTTATCTTTATTTATTTTTTTAAGTTATTTTTCATAACATGTTATCAGCACAATCTTCTCTAATCTCTCAAGTTTTGTAATTATTTTGTTTCATCATCTTCAAGCTTCAAAAGGATTTCAATGATTCAATTTTGATTTATAGTTTTAGCAAATCAGGTAAGTGTTGCTATTACTTTATTTTCATCATCTCAAAGCTTTAAAAGGATTTCAATGGTTGGTCTTTAATTTTTTATTGCAACAAAAATCAAGTAAGTGACTTGATATCTCTTTAGTATTTCTATTCTCTTAAAATCAACATGAATATGAATTTTACTATCATATAGTATATATTATATTCTGTCTCTTAATTGAAAAGTGAATTTGCTATTATATAGTTATTAATGAAAAATCATAATATCCATTCCCTGAAGTGAATGTGACAAACGCATTACTAATAAAAAAAATTATAAATTTATCTATTCCCTGAAGTGAATGCGACATCATTTAATAATTATGGTCATAGTCATAAATCTATCTATTCCTTGAAGTGAATACCACATTATTTAATAATTATGATCATGGATATGAAAAAAATCGTTATAATAATTTACACTATCACTATTTTAATTCTATTTATAATTTTATCACCAGAAGTAGATAATAATTTTACTATCAGAATTTAAGGATAATTTTACTATAAGAAGTGGATGGATAATTTACCACTAGAAGTGGATGAATGTCGTAACCTACTAAAAAATATATAATCCACCAGAAGTGGATAACCCATCATATGTGGATCTCCCACCAAAAGTGGATATATACTTGTAACCTACCACAAATAGATGAATATTTTCAATACACAAAAAGTATATGGATACCTTAAACCACTAACCTACTAGAAGTGGATGTGTAGATACTAAAATTTTTAACAAAAAACATAAACAAAAATTATAAACAAAAAATGAATTAGAAAATAAAAATAATAAAAATTAAAAAATAATAATAAAGAAAAAATGAAAAAAGGGGTGGAGAGAGGTACGACTAGCAGGGTGCGGACGCACCCTGCCAGGCACCTCCCTCACCCTGCTAGACGTGAAAAATTCGCATCTGACAAGGTAATGGAAGTAGTACACTCGGCCAAAAGCCGTGTGTATAAAACATTGTAGCATTCGGAAGGAAAGGAGGGGGGGCATTCAAACCCGAGAAAAATCTCGAAACTTGCAAGCCAAAAAACAAACAACTAGAGACCCAAAAATCCTAGTCTAGCAGCCACAACAACCCACAGATTTTCAATCAAAAAGATATAGAAAAATAAAAGAAATACAATGAGAAAGGAGAGTTGAGAGATCGTTTTAAAGGAAGCTTTGGGTGGGGTTTTAGTACTGCCGGCTGTGGGAGTCGGATTTGGGTTTTGGGTAGTTCAAATCGGGGGAGGCAAGGGAGTTTTTTTCGCCGTCGCCGGTGGTGGGGGTTTTGGCTTTCCCGAGTTTGGGTGAAAGGAAGCTGACGCCGGCAGTAGAGAGAGAGAGAGAAGCCAACGCCGGATTTGGGGTTTGGGTTGCTGCCGGTTAGAGGGAGAGAGAGAAACCAGCGTCAGATTTAGGGCTTGGGTTGCCGTTAGCCGGTCATTTTGGGGTAATCAATCGGAGATCCGGTCATCGAGAGAGAGAGAGAGAGAACCAACGACCGACGAAAAGAAATAGAGGGAAAGAACCAGGTTGGGCAAAGAAGAATAGATCTAGGCGGCCAGTCGATGAAGGGTTTTGGAGAGAGAGGAGCCGGCACCGATGAGAAGATAAAGGTGAGATTTTTAGAGTGAGATGAGAGAATCTGGCGGCTAGAGAGAGAAAGTGAAGGGAAGAAATGGGAAGAAAAGAAAGAAGAAGGGGTTTTATAGTTAGAGCTTAAAGCTAAACGGTGCCGTTTTGGGGAATAAGATTAGGCAGCTCAAGGGCATTCAAAGCGACTGCGTTTTGGCTCAAGGAGGCTGAATACTTGGGGCATGCTCACGGGCTTTCTGCCAGACTGATGCGTATTGGGCTAAGTTAGGCTTGAATCTTGGGTAAGTTTTAAATCTTGGGCTTTTGTTTGTGATAGTTATGGTGATTTTCTTAATGTAGCCTTTTGTTAGTAAAATAATGGGAACATAGTATATTAACATGGTAATATAAATTAAAAATGTAAAAAAAAAATCATTAAAATAGAAAACATAAAAAATAGGTAAATAACAAAAATAACAATAATAAAATAATAATATAAACGAATGAAATAAATGGTAGGCTAAGAGATTAAATTAAGAAATTAAAAATTATTAGATTAAGCATTAAAATAATAAAATAGGTATGAGAATCAATATTAGAAAGTTAACTCTTTTAAAAAAATATAATAAATAAAATAATTAATACCGAGGATGGAATGATTGGTCGGGACGCGAGAAGTCGCAATCTCGGACCCATATTCCCTAGGTTCGAAATTTGAATTTCGAATTAAGACTCCACCAGTACGATAGGAGGGCCTCGATTTTGAGATCCTGAAATTTTTTATAAAAAAAAAATCACAACACAAAATCTTCAAAATAATAATAATAATATAATAATCAAAATATAAAAAAATATATAATAAATAATATAAAAATAAAAAATAGTAAAAAATAATAAAATTCTTGTTCACAAAAATAACATGGAATCATAAATAATTTATCTAATTATAAAAGGAAAATATAGGTGAAATTTAGAATAAAAAATGTAATGTATAAAAAAATAATAATTAGACATAAAATAGAAAAAACATGATAATAAAAAGTATAATAAAACAAAAATAATAATTAATTAATAATAACTAAAAAATATAGATAATTGCATTAGTATAACATATATATATTGCATAATACATATCATTGCATATAAATATTTCTGTTTTCGAGTTTAAGCCCCGATGATGGGATCTTCCGAAGATATTGCGAAGGCGGGTATTCCTCGAAAAGTTCCTTAGGTGAAAAGGTGTCCCCGGGTCCCACCAGTATGATGGGAGGGCTCAAGAGACATCTTTAATAAAAGGCTTTCGCCCGAATTAGGTTTATTATGCACGAAAACATTATTTTTAAAGAAAAACGTACGATAACTTCGATGATGGGAATTATTCGTCAAATTTGCGAAGGTAAATTTCTCGGATAATTTTCTAGGTGAGAGAATACCCCAAGTCCCACCAGTATGATGGGCGGATTCGAGAAAATATTCTCGATAAAAAGTCATTCGTCCGGCATTTTTTTCACGTCATGCATCTTGCATCGCATTTGCATTCCATTTTAGGTTGAATAGGAGATAAAAATAAGTGAATAATAACTAAGGAAATAAAATGAACTTAAAAAAATAAAGCCTAATAGGATAACCTAAAAATGGTACCGTTTATGGAACAGGCGTTCCGGGGGTGCTAATCCTTTCCCGGGCGTAACCGTACTCCTGAATCTAGATATCTAAAAATGTAGACCAATTCAAGGTTTTTTTTGGTGGGCTTAAAATTAATTTAAGGCTTCATCGATTAGAATCGAGTCAATAGGTGGCCAATCGCATCTAGTAAAAAAGATTGGTGGCGACTCCTAATTTTAGTTTAATTTTTTAGTGAGTTTTCACATTGCGTCTGGCAGTCGGGTTATTGGACCCGCACGTTACGACAGATGGCGACTCCGCTGGGGACTGCCAAGAGTCGAACCATTAAATAATAATAGGTTATCTAAGGCTTTAAATGATTCAATATTTCCTTAGTGTTAATGATTTGTTCTGCATATTTTGTTTGGTGCATTAGTTTATTTCACATTTATTACTTTATTGCTTTTAATAATTGTGGGGATTTAGGATAGAGGGATGTGAGATTGTTACTCCAAACTCTATGTTTTCCTTCACATACACAGCACATTTTGTATTCATGCATAAACCCTCCACCCGGGTAATATCCTTTTATGAGGGAGTTTAGTAGCTACGCTCTCGTGAGGTGATAACCTCTGCACGGGCTAGTGAAGACTCCCACTCAAATCGAACCTAATCTGTTTGAAGCCTGTAATGGGTGAGGACCGAGGTGCCTTACTAGTCCGCATGGACGACAGTGAGGAACGATTTGGGAACATTAGCTCTGTTTATAATCCCAACCTAGCATATAGAATACCGAGAGTAGCTTAATCCTAGGTAGGGCCATACCCGTGAGAATATACCCTATAAATAGGTACACATGAAGGAATTTTCCACTCCCTCTATTTTAAATTCTGCCACGAGATAATAAAGTATCGTGGAGTAGACAATAATACCCATGATATTGCTTATTATTCTCTCATTATTTTTAACATTCCATTCTTTCTTTTTACCATACTAACTTAAGTTTATTTTGCTTGTCATGTGCATGTTACATGTTCATTTGCATGCATCGTAATTGCATATAGGAGAAAATATTGGCTACACAGCATCCAACTTAAGAGATCCCGGTTACATCCATGGCATCGTCATCGGCAGGTCTGCTCAACATATACAGAAATAACTATGAGATAGAGTTACAGATGGGGTAGATCCAACAAGAAAAAGGAGACTGTTTGACCCAAGGACATGTCCCAACTTTACTCATGAGAGTTCACTTGGACTTTCAACAGAATGACTTCACAGAGATGGTAGGAATTTGGGAATAGTGGAGACGTGCTCACCGAGACAATTTTCAGAACAAGTATGGACACATTGCATGGCTCTTATATGTACCTATTGATGACCAGATGCTCTTAGCCATTGTCCAGTTTTGGGATCCCTCATACCGTTGCTTTGTCTTTAACAAGGTGGACATGACCCCTACCATAGAAGAGTACTCCTCTCTGCTCCTGATAGATCACATGTAGCCTAACAAGATCTATTAAAGGGCTCAGAAGATGGGACACCGATGAAAGTTGGCCAAGTTGTTATGAATGACTACGGTAGAAGTGGTTCAGCATTTGAAGAAGAAAGGAGACACAAAATGCCTTCTTTGGAGTTTCTTGAACGGATATATTAAAAAATACATGGAGGATGAACAAGGTCTCCTAGCTTTTACGATGGCAATCTACGGCTTAGTGGTTTTCCCAAAGGTTCTAGGTCATATGGAGGTGTCAGTCATAGACTTCTTTGATCAGGTGACGAGGAGCATTAACTCGGCCCCATCTATCTTAATTGAAACCTTCAGATCCTTGAATTTCTGTCGACGCAAAGGCGAGGGACGATTCATCGGATGTGCCCAACTCTTAACTATATGGGTCAAAAGCCATTTCGAATGTAAAGAGAGCAAATTTCGGAAGCCTTATTTGTCTGTAAGTTGCCCTATCCTCGAGTTCTGCGAAAGTGTATGGCCCGACTACAAGAGGAAAGAAGAGTGGGTCGCAAATCTCCAGAGGTTAATGAGTGTTGAAGTAACTTGGAGAGCTCCATGGATGCCGCAAATGCAAGTGATGTATAAATGCGGAGACAAGCGGCGGGTGCCACTGATGGGATCATGGGGAACCATTAGCTATGCACCGATAATGGTACGGAGATAGTTCGAATCTGAGCAATTCGTCCCCATGACTCACCAGCTCAACCAGTTAAAGTTTACATATGGAGAGCCGAAAACGCTCAAGAAAATTAAGAAAATTGGAAGAAAACATGCCGAGTAGATCAGGGAAGGGTTACTGATGAAGTCACCACAAGGTATCATACTTGGCATGACCAAAGGGTGAAAGATGTCGTATGCCCCCCGAAAAATCCATCAAAACATCCCATAAACCTAGAACCTCAAGATGTCCTGCTAGAGAGTGAGTTGACAAGAAAGAGACTTGAAAAGGAGATGATGAATATGAAGCAAAGACATGAGGATGAACTAGAATAAGTGAAGAAAGAGACGGCAAGAAAGGTACGGATGGCTTTGGAAGAGCGGGATAAGTAGCAAAGCAAGTTTGAGGAAGTGAGCATGGCAAATTCTTCTCTGATAGCCAGAATGCAAGAACTCCAAAG
The DNA here is from genome assembly GCF_000208745.1 of Theobroma cacao. NCBI lineage: Eukaryota > Viridiplantae > Streptophyta > Magnoliopsida > Malvales > Malvaceae > Theobroma > Theobroma cacao. The sequence continues at coordinate 8,780 of NW_017234873.1, read as the reverse complement.
TGCCAACAATGTTTTGCAGCACGAGGTACGAAGACAAGAACAAACCATCCAAGAGTTGAAAAATGACTACGACTTGTTGGAAACTGCCATGGAGGGCTACTAGGCACAGTACGAAGCAGTAAGGTAATAATATTTCTAAATGAGGGAAAGAAATGATTCGCGCACACAAAGCCTTCAAAGGAAAGAAGCTGAGATGCGATGGATACTGAGACAGATGAGAGAAGTGGCATTTAGAGCTCAAGTGATGGCAGACAAGACCGAAGAACTCAGGTGATAGATTCTTCCCAAGGATGAATTGAGTGAGCGATTGATCGATCACCTCAGGATGGTTAGGGACCAATATGACAAAGTCGGTTTTTCCTTTTGATAGTTATGTAATGGTTTTAGATAATGATGTAATTGGATATCTAAGTTTTATGGATGCGGATTTTCTTATGGTAAATGTTGGATGGCCAATATTTTTCCTATTTTTTCTTTTCAATACATTTCATTTGCATCATAATGCATGATTTAAATAAAAGTAATAAATAATAATGCGCTCAACATAAAATTCTAACTTATTCTTTGAACTAATAGAACAAAATTCTAGAAAAACAAATTCTCCACAGATACAATACAAGAGCCCATTCTAAGATCATGAGGGATGAGCATTCAGAAAGGATGGATAAGATTGAGAAGAAGCAAGAAGAAATCATGGGTCAGTTATCAAAAATTTTAGAGTTAATATCTACAGATAAAGGAAAGAAAGCGGCAGGGAGTTCTGGTACACCAGAAGACGTTCAACAGACAGAAACCAATACAGACCCTGTGTATGCACCAGGATTTACACCACCACCTGCAAGGAATGCGTCTATTCCCATGCCATCAATGGGTCAATATCCATTTTTTAAGATGTCAATAGGGCCACCACCGACTTATGCTCAACAAAGGCCAATTGGAGGGGCAAGTCCTTCAGATCCCATCTCTGTACCTGATCTGGATGATCCAAAGGAACAAGATAAGCTCAAATGTGGATCCGTTGAATCGAAAGATAACCCCGATACCCATCAAAAATTTGACCTTTTTGAGGAAAGACTGCGCATGATAAAAGGAATGGGAATGTATTATTCTATGGATGCAATTGAGCTCTGTCTTGCTTCAGATGTGGTTATACCCCCAAAATTCAAAGTTTCAGACTTTGAGAAGTATGATGGAACCAAGTGCCCGGTCACACACATCACCATGTATTGTAGAATGATGGTCGCATATGCTCACGATGACAAACTCTTGATACATTGCTTCCAAGATAGCCTTACTAATGCTGCAGCAAAGTGGTACGTCCAACTGGACCGCAATCGAATCCACACGTGGAAAGACCTTGCTCGGGCGTTTGTAGCTCAGTATAAGCATGTTACAGATATGGCTCTGGATCGCCTTTCTTTACAAAACATGGAGAAGAAACCCACTAAAAGCTTCAAAGAATACGCTCAAAGATGGAAGAATGTGGCCTCTCAAGTTCAGCCACCATTGATTGAGAAAGAGACCACTGTAATGTTTGTTACCACCCTGCGAGCCCCTTACTATGAACGATTGGTTGGTAGTGCCGCAAAGAACTTTGCTGATATGGTGATTTTATGAAAAATGATAGAAACTGCCATTAAGCAAGGGAAGATAGAAGGAGGTGATACAGCAAACACGAGGAAAGGGGAAACTTTTAAGAGGAAAGAGGGAGAAGCCCAAGCCATCACTTCAGGACCACACCAAGGAAGAATATACAACCTTTACCAGCCATACCCACCATACCCCTATTACCCAGCTGTGAACAACACTTCACAAAGCCCATACCTATACCCACCCATGCCAAATGCCTTTCCTAACCTGTACCCATATACTCCCATCCAACGGATACCTTACCCCACAAATGTTCACCCACTTACTTCCACACCTGTTATAGCTTCAACCACACAATAAACAACACCTTCAAACAACCATACTACCGGTGAATCAAGAGGATGGCGTAATAAGCAAGAGAAAGTGCAGTTTGACCTAATCCCAATCACATATGCTGAACTCTTCACTAAGTTAGTTGCAAACCATATGGTGGCACCTTTATACATAGAGCCATTAAAACCTCCATTCCCGAGATGGTAAGATACTTTCACCCACTGTGATTATCATTATGGAATCGAAGGTCACTCGATCGAGAATTGCACGGCATTCAAGCAAAAGGTGCAAGGGTTGATCAAGGCAGGAATCTTGAACTTTGAAAAAAAGTCGGAACAGAATGTTAACAACAACCCACTGCCAAATCATGCTGGGGCAGGGCTAAATGCAATCGAAAGGGAAGTGTATGTTAAAATGAACATTCAGGAAGTGGAAACCCCCATGGAGAAAGTATTTGAAGCCTTGGTAAAAGCCAATATGCTCGAGATTTGGTCAGAATGTCCTAATGTGAATGACTCGGGAGATATCCAAATACTATGTTGCTTGTATCACAAAGGATGTGTGGGGCATTTAATCCAAGATTGTAGTTCTTTTCGGAAGGAAGTGCAAAGAATGATGGACGAATCAAGGATCGAGTTTTATATGGAAGCTTCAGAGTCAGCAGTAAACATGATATCCAAGGAGTTCACTCACCTAATGAAGATAAAACCTTTAACCATTTTTTATGAACCAAGAGGAGAGTTTGTGGAGGACAGAACCCATGCCAAGATGATCATCGAAGTCCCTAAACCCTTTCCCTACAAAGATGACAAAGTTGTCCCATGGAACTACAACTGCAGTGTACAAGTTTTAAAAGCGAAGAAATAGATAGCTGAATCTCAAGATGATGCTGCAAATATAACTAGTGTTGGAGGGATTACCCGTAGCGGACGTTGCTATTCACCGAAAACATTGGAGAATCTCAAGAATGAGAAGGGAAAGGAAAAAGAGCAAAGTTCGAGAGAAGAAAAGGTGCAACCTCAGAAATCGACAGATGGCTCAAAAGGACAGATGACGAAAAAAGAAGCTGTCGAGTTCCTCAAGTTCATCAAACATAGTGAGTACAATGTGGTCGAGCAATTGAACAGGTTGCCCACTAGTATTTCACTACTATCTTTGCTTCTCAGCTCGTAACCACATAGGAACTCTTTGATGAGGATTCTGAACCAAGCATATGTGGATCGCGATATCTCAGTTGAAATTTTGGACTACATCGTTGGGAACATTTCGGTGGATAACATAATATCCTTTAGCGATGAAGAAATCCCTTCTAGAGGTAGAGGAAATTACAAAGCCTTGCATATCACTACCAAATGTAAAGGCTATACCGTCGTAAAGGTACTGCTTGACAACAGATCGTCTTTAAATGTGATGCCTATAAGGACCTTGGCTCGTTTACCTATCAACATGTCTTACATGCGAAAGAGTCAGATGATCGTGAGAGCCTTCGACGGAACAAGGAGAGAAGTAGTAGGGGACATTGAGATACCGATAGAAATTGGCCCGTGTACCTTTACCATTGAATTTCAGGTTATGGATATCGCTCCTTTATACAATTATTTATTGGGAAGACCTTGGATCCATATGGCTGGGGCCATACCTTCATCTCTTCATCAAAAGGTCAAGTTCATCATGGATGGGAAGATTGTCTGTGTTAACGGGGAAGAGGACTTACTCATAAGCAAGCCAGCAGATACTCCTTACGTAGAAGCGGCAGAAAAAGTGCCTGAATGTTCTTTCTGATCCTTCGAGTTTGTTAACACCACATATATTGGAGAAAGAACCACACCGTCTATTCCGAGGCTTTCCAAAACCACCAAGATAGCTGTCAATCAGATAATAGGGAAAGGATACCGAGCGGGGGTAGGACTGGAAGAGAACTACAAGGCATTAGAAGGCTCATACGTACTACCAAAAATGAAGAAAGGTTTGGCCTGGGGTATAAGCCAACTAAGAAGGAAAGAGAAGAAATGATAGTCAAAAGAATAAAGGAAAGGTTGGCTCGATTTAAGGGGCATGAGTTGGAAATCTAAGGAATGATATATCCTCATCTCTACGAGACATTCCGATCTGGAGGTTGCATCTTTCCTGAATCACTCACCGTTCAGAGCCGAGAATCAATGTCAGCTTTAAGGGAAGCCTTTTCTGATTTATCAATATGTGCAACGGAGGAAGGTGAAGAACAGTCAGGAAATGTGGATGGGATTCCTACTACATACCTCGGGCCACCGAATCTAAAGTTGAGCAGCTGGACCACCATGAGTTTACCGGTCACTTGTGATTCAATTTTAAAGTAATATAAACTAAACATCCATGCTTATGCCCAAAAGCATTGGAATTTTATGTATCGGGCTTTTTATCATTTATCATTCTAATAAATTGACATGCGTAGTGCATTTCTTATATCTCTCCTCATGATTAACCATTTCCATTCGTGTCATTTCATCAATTTATTTTAACTGTTTATCTATAGAATAGCTCTGCATATTTCAATCCCCTTTACCTTCCAAGATTCCAAATAATGAATGCGAAAATGATAATGACAGTGGTTTTGAAGTTAATTTCGAAAAAGGTACAAGTGTTAGTGAACTTGACGATACAGAAAATGTGGAGGATTATGATTTAACTCCGGACTTGTTAAGACTAGTAGAACAGGAGGGGAGACAAATTGTCCCACATCAAGAGACACTTGAAACGATAAATTTAAGAAATGAAAAAAATAAGAAAGAAGTTAGAATTGGTATGACGTTGGTGCCAATGGAAAAAGAAAAACTAATAAAGCTACTCCATGAATATATAGATGTGTTTGCATGGTCCTATCAAGATATGCCAAGACTCAATACAGACATTGTAGCCCATAAACTACCTTTGAAACCCGAATGCAAACCGATTAAGCAAAAGTTGAGAAGAATGAAACCTGAAATGCTGTTGAAAATTAAATAAGAGGTGAAAAAGCAGTTCGATGCAAGATTCTTGGAAGTAGCTAATTACCCTGAATGGGTTGCAAATATTGTCCCAATACTTAAGAAAGACGAGAAAGTGAGAATGTGTGTGGATTATCGAAACTTGAATAGAGTTAGCCCAAAAGATAATTTTCCTCTTCCCCACATTGACACCCTTGTTGACAATACTGCCCGTCATTCCGTGTTTTCCTTTATGGATGGCTTTTCAGAGTATAACCAAATTAAGATGGCACCAGAGGATAGAGAGAAAACTACCTTCATAACTATGTGGGGGACCTTTTGTTATAAGGTAATGCCATTCGGTTTGAAAAATGCCAGGGTAACTTATTAGCGGGCTATGGTGACTCTCTTCCATGATATGATGCACAGAGAGGTTGAGGTGTATGTGGATGATATGATTGTAAAAGCTCGCAAAATAGAGGACCATGCGACCAATCTTGAAAGATTATTTAAGAGGTTACGAAAATTTCAGCTCAGATTCAATCTGGCAAAGTGCACTTTTAGAGTCACTTCAGGAAAGCTACTGAGTTTCGTCGTCAGTGAAAGAGGAATAGAAGTTGACCCGGATAAGGTTCAAGTAATCCGTAATTTGCCTCCTCCCAAAACGCAAAAAGAAGTTAGAGGATTTTTGGGAAGATTAAATTATATAGCCCGGTTCATATCACAGCTCACACTCAAATGTGACCCGATCTTCAAACTCATTTGCAAACATAATCCTGGGGCATGGAATAAAGAGTGTCAAGTTACTTTTGACAAGGTTAAAGAATATCTGTTGAGTCCGCCAGTATTGGTACCACTTGTGGTCGAGAGACCCATCCTCTTATACTTGACAGTAAATGAAGGATCCATGGGATGTGTGTTAGGACAACATGATGAAACTGGTAAGAAAGAAAGGGCAGTTTTCTACTTGAGTAAAAAGTTCACTGAATACGAGTCCAAGCATTCCTCGTTGGAAAAGATGTGTTGTGCTTTAGCATGGACGACGCATCGACTGAGGTAGTACATGCTATATCATACCACTTGGCTCATTGCGAAGTTGGATCCTATTAAATACATCTTCGAGAAACCCTCATTATCAGGTAGAGTGGCAAGATGGCAAGTGTTATTGTTTGAATATGATATTGTGTATGTGTCCCAAAAAACTATCAAAGGAAGTGCAATCGCAGATTTTCTTGCAAAAAGGGTGGAAGAAGATTATGAACTAATGGAGTTTGAGTTTCTGGATGAGGACTTGATGTCAATATGCCAAACAAGTGGGGAGGAATCGGAGAAAGAGAATTGAAAGATGTTTTTCGACAGAGCTTCGAATGCCTTGAGGCATGGCATAGGGGCGGTGTTAGTGTCACCAGAAGGAGATCATTATCCCGTCATAGCTAAACTCAACTTCTATTGCACCAATAATGTGGCTGAATATGAAGCTTGTGTCATGGGTCTTCAGGCAGCAATCGAGAGGAAAATTCACATTTTGGAAGTGTATGGGGACTCTGTTTTAGTTATTTATCAGTTGCGAGGAGAATGGGAGACACGTGACTTAAAGTTAGTCCGATATCACAAGTATGTTTCAAAGCTAATTGAAAATTTTGATAAGATTTGCTTCACCCATTTGCCCCGAGAGGAGAACCAAATGGCCGATGCATTAGCCACGCTAGCGGCAATGTTCAAAGTTGGTACCAATGTCAAGATTCAACCCATCATGATTAATCTTCGAGAGTGCCCCACACACTGCTCCAGTGTAGAAGAAGAAATAGATGAGAAACCGTGGTACCATGATATTGTGCATTATCTCAAGTTTCAGCAGTACCCGGATCAAAGCTCAGAAAATGATAAGAAAACCATTAGAAGGTTGGTAATGAATTTCTTCTTGGATGGGAACATCTTATACAAGAGAAGTAGGGATCAAACGCTTTTGAGATGCGTGGATTCAGCCGAAGCTTAGAGAATAGTTGAGGAAGTTCACGAAGGAATTTGTGGAGCACATGCAAGTGGACATAAGTTGGCAAGGCAAGTCATGAGAGCAAGGTATTACTGGCTCACGTTGGAAACGGATTGTATAGATTTCGCTCGAAAGTGTCACAAGTGTTAGATATATGCGGACAGAATCCACACCCTTGCTAATTCACTGCATGTATTGACATCACCATGGCCATTCTCAATGTGGGGCATGGATGTGATTGGGTTGATAACCCCGAAGGCATCAAATGGGCATCGATTTATTCTGGTGGCAATTGACTACTCCACTAAATGGGTAGAAGCAGCATCTTATCCAATGTGACCCAGAAAGTGGTATGTAAGTTCATCCAAAAAGAAATAATATGCCCCTATGGTCTCCCGAAAAGGATCATCACAGATAACGCTAGTAACCTCAATGGTTCAATGATGAAAGAGGTTTATGCCAAGTTCAAGATCAAGCNAATAATATGCCCTATGGTCTCCCGAAAAGGATCATCACAGATAACGCTAGTAACCTCAATGGTTCAATGATGAAAGAGGTTTATGCCAAGTTCAAGATCAAGCATCACAATTCAACGCCTTATCGCCCAAAGATGAATGGAGCGGTAGAAGCAGCCAGCAAGAACATCAAAAGGATAATTGAAAAGATGACAGATGTATACAAAAATTGGCATGAGAAGTTACCCTTTGCTTTGCATGCTTATCGCACAACAGTCCGAACTTCCACGGAAGCTACACCGTTCTTTTTGGTGTATGGGATGGAAGCAGTTTTGCCAATTGAAGTAGAAATTCCTTCCCTTCGGGTCCTTAAAGAAGTACAGTTGGAAGAAACCGAATGGGTTAATGCTCATTATGAGCAATTGAATCTTATAAAAAAAAAAGGTTGACAGCACTTTGCCATGGGCAGTTATATCAAAAGAGAATGATGAGGGCATATGGCAAGAAGGCACATCCTCGATAGTTCCGAAAAGGAGAATTAGTATTGAAAAGAATTCTCCCGAACCAGCATGATCTTCGCGGGAAATGGACACCGAATTGGGAAGGACCATTTGTGGTGAAGAAAGCTTTTTCAAGAGAAGCACTAATTTTGGCGGAGATGGACGGAAGGGAGTTTTCCAACCCGGTGAATGCCGATGCTGTCAAGAAATATTTTGCAAAAATAAAAAAAAAAAAGAAAATTTTCAAGTTGAAAACCTAAAAAGGCGGCTTGAATCTGGGAGATGTGTTTAGGGCGAAAACCCGAAAGGGCGATCTAGACACAAAGGAGGTCCAAGTACTACAAAAGCTTAACACAGAATGGGTGAACATCATGATCCGAGATGTTCATACAAAAGACAAGGGAGCTGACAAATGTGCCTGTTTCGGGATAAAATTTTGAGACTACTGTCAATATCTATTGGAACAGTCATTAAGAAAGAACTATATCCCTTTTGTATTAATTGATTTTCCCTTGATCCTTGTCATTATGCTTGATTGTAAAAACTTTTTTTTTTAATGATAAATAGCCTTTCTGCTCCCAACATTGTTATCATTTCCATTCTGCCAAGAGAGGAGATATGAGTACATTGCATTGCATTTGTCATAAAATTGGAATGATACTTAATAAAGAGCATGATAAAGTAAGAAATGTTTGCAATATTTTGAAAAAGGATCATAATTGATAGGGAATGAAATAGAGTCTGGTAATGTAAAAAAGAAAGAGAAAAGACTAAGAAAATAGAGAAATAAATGGAAATAGCAATAGAATGGAGCATAGTAAAAATGTGAAGGATGATTGGACCATGCATATGATAGAGGAAGAAAACAATTGTGAGCAACGAATTGGGGAAGACGAGAGATTGGAAGCGAGATCGGTTCATCCCCCATTCATCAAAGAGAAGGCCCTAAAACACCCAAAAAAGGAAA
>NW_017234872.1:19040-21309 GCF_000208745.1 Theobroma cacao | reverse complement strand
TATTTAGAGTAAAAAAAATGTAAGGGAATATGTTTATACAATGGATTATAAGTGGATTAAATAAAATAAGAAATATTTAATCCTTGACATTAAAAAGGAGTAAAGTTAGTCAAACAATTATGATAATCAACCTTGGAAAATTGAATCTTAAAACACAAAAAAACTAATTATAGAAATGATAAATAATCATTACCGATGATGGGATGATTAGCCGGGATGCGAGGAGTCACAATTTTAGATTAATTTTTCCTAGGCTCGGAATCAAAATTAGGGCTCCACTAGTATGATGGGAGGGCCTTGATTGTGAGGTTTCGAGATTTTTTAATTTTAAATAAATAAAAATTACTATACAATAAATTAGTCAAACAAAATATAAATACAAATATGGCATATATAAGAGAATAGATGACATATATTTAAGTTGTCCAAAGATAAATATGGAAATTTGTTAAAATGGCAACACTCATGACAATAAACAAATTGATAAATAGCTAAAATATTCAATGATGGAAAATCCGAAATAATGAATATGTTTAAAACATAAAATTTAAATGTCTAGTTGTATAAAATATATATATAGTAATAAATTTATAAATGTTGTGAAAAGGGAATAAGGTAGATAATAAAAAGAGAAAAATAGAATCAAAATATATATAATTATGAAATAGGATATTGTCGTAACGTGTGGGTCCGAGAACCCGATCGCTAGATGTGATGAAAACACTAGGAGTCACCACCAATCTTCTTTTCTATGTGTGATTGGCCACCTAATGACTCAATTCTAATCGACGAAATCTTAAATTGATTTTAAGTCCGTCAAGAGGATTTTAAATTGGTCTACATTTTCTAGGACTAAGTTTGGGAGTGCGATTATGCTTGGGGAAGAATTAGCACCCTCGGGACGCCCGTTCCATGAACAGTACCATTTGATTTTAGATGATCCTATTTGGCTTTAATCTTTAAACTTATTATATTTCCTTAGCTATTATTCGTTTATTTTATCTTTTATTTTTATTAAAGTATTTTATTTGATTCTAAGGTGAAATGCGAACATGAGGCATTATGAAATGCATGGTATAAGATTAAAAAAAATGTCAGACGAATAACCTTTTATCGAGAACGTTCTCCTAGATCTGCCCATCATACTGGTGGGATCCGAGAGTATTCTCTCACTTAGGGAATTATTCGAGAAATTCACATTCGTAAATTTGACAAACAAATCCCATCATCGGGGTTATCGTACATTTTAGAAAAATATTTTCATGAATGAAAACCTATTTCGAGCAAAAGCCTTATTATCAAAGATGTTTCTCGAGCCCTCCCATCATACTGGTGGGACCGGGGGACATCCTTTCACCTAGGGAGCTTTCCTAGAGAAACTCGCCTTCGCAAGATCCACAGAAAATCCCATCATCGGGACTTATACTCGTGAACAAAAATATCTATATGCCATGATATGCATGATGCGATAGAAATATATGCTATGCTTGTGAAGTTTATTTTTATTTATTTTATTTATTTATTTATTTATTTTTTTTATCATTTTTTCATTTCAAGTTTCTCCTATGTCTTCCTTGCTCTCTCTTATGGATTCTATTTTTCTATACCCCTTTTTTTGTAATTAGATATGTTATAAATTATCTATGATTCTATGTTATTTTAGTGAACATTTTTTTTCTATGTAAATAATCTTTCTGTCAAGCCCAGCCCTAAATTATCTACCATGTTACACATGAGATTGATAGAGTGATTGTATATTTGAACAGCCCGGGAAGAATATTTAAAAGTCGATATTGTGCTTAGAAGTATAAGTAAGTCGATTTATACCTCGAACTAATTAAAATAGGGATTTTAAGGTGAAATTAAGAGTTTCACAGTTCAGGGATGACTCAAAATGGTAATTCAGAGTTTGAGGATCAATTTCGAGTCAAATCAGATTTTTCACTATCTATGGGCAAAATGGTCATTTACCACTTGTGAATAAAGTGGAAATTTTTAGAAAAGATTTTTTGGCCCCATTTGACTTATTGGAGTATGATTTGAGTAATTGAAGTATGATTTAGAAGTGAAAAATTTTAATTCCGGTATAATTTGGAGTATAGGGGTGAAATGGTAATTTTGCCACCCCGGGGGCAAATTGGTAAATTTTCACCCCCGACACTTGTCAAGACCAAGGGATTTTATTCATCATGGAAATGGATAAACATGAGAAATGTGTGGTGGAGAATTAAAGAATTAAAAGTCAAATATTTAAAATTTGAACCAATAA
>NW_017234872.1:0-12671 GCF_000208745.1 Theobroma cacao | reverse complement strand
TTTAACAACGATTGCTCACAGGAAAAGAAAGAAACTGATATGTAAGCCTTGCGGGGTTCCGGTTGGCATTCCGGGTAATGAGTGTCAATTGGGGCGTTGCGACGGTTGTCATGGGCCTGAGGAAGGTTCCGGGTCGTGACAATTTCTACCTAATTTTATTATTACTCATCATATATTTAAATATATATGTTCCTATCTTCTTATCTACTCTCATTTTTTATATTACAAAAGACTCTATTTTTATTTTCACCTATTTCATTTTGTTTTGTTTTTCTTATATTCATATTTTTTATATTTTCTCTTAACATCTAATTATTTTCATGTGTACTTTATCTTTTTATTCTAGTTAATAGCCTACTAAAATTAACTTATCCTCCTACCTAAACATTGGACTAAGCACCACCATAAAACCAGATCAAAAGAAAAGCTAAGAATTTACCTTTTGTGGGCTACAAGCGGGCCCAAGATAGCCGACCTACTCCAAGCTTCAGCCCAACCCAGCCACCTGGTGCTCCGCAAGGTGATTCCCCAGCTATCAAAACAGCGCCGTTTGGTGTGATAGGGAGAGACTTCCCCACAAGCTAGGAACAACATCGTTTTGGAGTCTCTGACCTCACTATACCTGCTTCTTTTTCCCTTCCTCTCTTTATTTTTTCTCTTCCATTTTCTCTCTCTAAAATCGATCCTCTCCATTTTCTCTAAAATTTTTCTTTTTTCTTTTCGTCGGCCACCCAAAAAGCTCTCCTTTTCCCAGCCCCACTTAAACCTTTCTCACTACCCTTCTCTTTCCTTTTTTCGGCCACCCGAAAGCTTTAGATCTCTCCAAATCGTCGGTCGCCTTTCCCTCCTTCTCTCGTACCGCTGTTTGGTCATTTCTCCTCTCCCTCTCCTTCCTTTCACTGGCTACCTAAATCGCCTTCCCTCTCCATTGACAGCATTACCCTGGCTCTAACACTCCCACCGGTGGCACAAAAACCCCCAAAATCTGTATTCTAACCGGCAGCAACACTATCCCAAGACTTTCCTCCTTGACCGGTTATCAAAACCCCCTCAAAATCTCCCGAAAAAATGAGCTACAAATCCTAAAGCCAAACCATTTTCCTATTCTCATTTTTCATTGTATATCTTGATTTTTTTTGGTAGTTTTTGGTTGTTCTATTGCGGCTAGGGTAGAATGGTTGCTAGAAAGCTAGGATTTTTTTTTTGATTTGCAGGTTTCTACCAAGGGATTTTTGGGTTTTTCGATTTTTTTGGTTCTTGGCTGCCTCCTCTCTTTGTAGCTACAGTGCTTCTTATATACCCGATTCTAGCCTTTGGGGCATCATCTCCACTACCTTGCCAGACGCGAGTTTTTCGCATCTGGCATAGAGGGTGGTGCTTGTTGTGCATTTTTTCATTTTTTGTTATTTTTTCATTTTTCAATTTTTTCTTGTATTTTCTTGTTCTTTTCTCTCTTTTTTTTTGTTTCTGTAATGTTTATTTAACGTAAAACAAATATGTAATTAACAATAACGAAAGAAATGAGAAAAGGAAAAATAAAGTGCCTACAGATATCTTGCTATAGATTTTGAGTGAAAATATTATTTACATAGTATAAATGTACACTTAAATAACATAGAAATATAGATGATTCATAATATGCATAATTATAAAAGGAAACATAGAAAAAGAGAGTCCCTAAAAATTAGCACGGAAGACATGGGAGAGCTTAGAAATAAAAATAATAATAAATAATGAATTCTATAGGCATAACATATGTCATTATTGCATCACGCATGTCATGGCATATAGATAATGCTGTCCACAAGTATAAGTCTCGATGATGGGATTTTTCGAAAATCTTACGAAGGTGAGTTTCTCTCGAAACGTTCCCTAGGTGAAAGGATGTCTCCGAGTCCCACCAGTACGATGGGAGGGCTCGGGAAACATTTTTAATAAAAAGGCTTTTGCTCGTAATAGGTTTACATTCATGAAAATATTTTTTTTCTAAAAAGCGTACGATAACCTCGAGAATGAGATTTACTTATCAAATTTTTGAAGGTGAATTTCTCGGATAATTTTCTAGGTGAGAGAATATCTTCGATTCCCACTAGTATGATGGGCGGATTTGGAAGAATGTCCTCAATAAAAGGTTACTCGTTTGACATTATTTGAATTTTGTGCAATGCATTTTACAATACCTCATGTGCATATTATACCTTAGAGTCAAATAAAATATTTTAATAAAACAGAGGATAAAATACGTGAATAATAACTAAGGAAACATAATAAATTTAAGGATTAAGACCCCAATAGGATAATCAAAAATCAAATGGTACCGTTCATGAAACGGGCGTCTTGGGGGTGCTAATCCTTCCCCGAGCGTAACCGCACTCCCAAACCTAATCCTAAAAAGCGTAGACCAATTTAAAATTCTCTCGATGGACTTGAAATCGATTTAAGATCCCGTTGATTAGAATCGAGTCAATAGGTGGCCAATCACACCAAGAACAAAGATTAGTGGTGATTCCCTAGTATTTTTTTTACGTCTAGCGGACGAGTTTTTGTACCCGCACGTTACAACAGTATACATGCTTCACAGGACACCATCCATATGCTACACACCTTATTTCCAACTGAAGATGCCTAGTCGACTATGGTAATTCTTGATGAGTTGAGGGCGTACATGGAGGGTGAAAAGCCTGCATAAGGGAAAAAATGGGAAGATGTCGATTTCATCCTCGCACCTTGCAATGTTGGTGGGCATTGGGTGGTAGCGAAGATCGACTTGGTGAGGTGGACGATCAAGGTGGTGGACTCCGCAAGAACTTCGAATGCTAAGGATAACGAAGTGCAAGCGGCTCAGATGACACCCTTTACGATATTTATGCCAATCATCTACCACCGAGCCGATTATTTCAAGAAAACACGTCGAAAGACACGAGATTTGACGTTGATGGCATTGGACATTCATTTGCCAAAAGCTAAAGTGCATCAGCAGGATGATAGTGTCAGCTGCGGTATGTTCATGATAGGGTACATTGATGATATTTTGCAATCAGAATCAATTAGAGTTAAGTAGAATATGATTGTAAATATGTATCGCCAATACGTTCTAGAAATTTTTTCCAATAGTTGTGAGAGCGAACCCTGAACATATCAGTCCTTGTTTGTACATTTTTTGTATATACAATTAATTTTATTAATTTTAATATTCGTTCATTTTATACATTACTTTTTCTTTCTCAATTCAAACACAGTGCCTTTAAATTTTAATACTGCAACCACGTGGCGTGTCACACAATTCGGGCATGGCGTGTCACCCTTGAAAACTGGAACAAGTTAGCGTGTCATGCCAAGTATCTAGTTCCATTCAGTGTGTCACTACAGAAATATGCATGCACTCAGCGTGTCATGCCAAGTATCTGGTTCCACTCAGTGTGTCACCACAAGATGGGGAGTGCCGTGTCACCCTAGAATACAACAAGAAGTCAGCGTGTCACCACAGAAATCTGCATGCACTCAGCGTGTCACGCCAAGTATTTGGTTCCACTCAGTGTGTCACCACAAGATGGGTCGTGCCATGTCACCCCATAATACTGCAAGAAGTCAACGTGTCACCACAGAAATTTGCATGCCCTCAGCGTGTCACGCAGACAATCTGGTTCCACTCAGCATGTCACCACAATATGGGGCATGCCGAGTCACCCAACAATACTGTAAGAAGTCAACGTGTCACGACAAAAATCTGCGTGCCCTCAGCGTGTCAGTTTAGATTAATATATATTTTTTAGGAATTTTCATCCTTATATTTTAATTTTATTTTTAAAATTTTTTAATTTAATAAAAATTAATTATTATGATTCATAGATCAAATTTGATTGGATGATCCATAAATTTTTTAAATTTGTTTGGTCAAGTCATGTGTTTTAATCTTAAATTTCATATCATATATTTTTAATTAGTCCAAAATTTTCTCTTTCTAGACTTGCATCCTTTAAAGTAAACTCCTTGGTACAATATTATTATTATTATTTTGTTAATTAATTGGCTTAAAGTTTTATATAGAGGTAATAGTATAGGGACTTTGCAAGTCTATTAAGTGTTCAAAACTACAGACAAAATAAAATGAATAATCAAATAATATATCTACAAAATTAATAAAAAAATAAAGACTCATCTACAACAAGAAACTAACAAACACAAAATCCATATATGAATGAATGTAAGATACTGCAAGAACAAATTCTGACAAAGGTATTGCACATGGGTTACACATTTAGTTAGGCCAACAAGTTGTCTTCATCCACAAGACACCCTATGTTCCCAGAATTTGTCCTTCGTATTGGACAGTTGTTGCGTGTGTGACCAGTTTGTCTGCAACTTGAACATACTTTCGGTTAGCGCACTCATGGAGGAGTCGATTGACTTAGAGATAGTGCCAGATTTGTGCATGGAACTATAAATGGTGATGGGCAATTTTGTCTATTATGGCTGTACCTCTTGCATTGTGAACATCTCTATGCTCGATTACCTTCATCGGTCGATGGAATCCTTCTCCTCCTAGGTATTCCCGCTTGGCCTAGCCAAGGTGGTGGCAAGACGACAATTTGTTTCACATGAGGGGGGATGTCCCACCCATTAGGATGGCTTACCAGGCGAATAGACCCCACATAACCCTCCACCAAAACAGTTGTCTTATAGTAGTCAGTGCAGAATTCAATGGCTTCACGTTTGCATTTACTGAAAAATACAATGAACTCAATCTTTAAGCACAATGTAAATACTATGTCAATTAGGGTTCAAATAAGAAATAAAGATATTCTGACCTTATTTCTACAATGGCATGGTTGCATGACAGTAAATCTGTTTGGAACTCACAACATGAATATGTCTTCGTGGACAGGTTTACAAGTCCATCCATCTTCCTGTCTTTAACTTTGAACTCCACTCGATTGATAGGTTTAACCACAAAGCGATGTGCATCATTGAATTGTTTTCTCAACTGCTTGGCAACCCAAGGGCTGAGGGGTGTGGTCACCTTGATGGTCTCCTTGTACCAGTAATAGAACCAGCGCTGGAACATGTTTTTGATGAACTCGATCAAAGCAGTTATTGGCGTTTGTCTTGCATGCTTCAAGCATGAGTTAACACATTCCGCAATGATGGATGTCATCATTTGGTATCGCCTTGCTGGTGAACAAGCACGTGCCCATCTCTTAAGGCCTATTCTCATAAGGTCAGTGTGGGCTCCTACGTGAATCTGCTTGAGCTGGTTCATATGTTTGTTGAAATAAAAAACTTATAGCAATCTCGAGCAAACGTGAAAATCATAGAAACGTCGTCACGCTTGAACTTGTTTTTAAAGTTTTTCTTCAAGTGGTACTCGCATAAACCATGGTGCGCTTCTAGGTATGCATTTTGGATTGCTTTCTTAATGCCGAGATGCTGATCAGAAATGAACATAGTGTTTTCAGGACAACCAACCGCATCACGTAGCTTGCTAAGAAACCACGTCCATGAGTTTTTCGTCCTCAACATTGCCGATGCCAAACGCAACTGAATATATGCACTCGTTTGCATCTTTGCATACAGTGACAAATAGAACACCCTTGAACCTGCCTTTCAGATGTGTTGCATCAATTGCAACCGTAGGATGCATTACATCCCTAAACCCCCAAATACAAGCTCCATATGCCCGGAAACAATATTTGAATCTTTCTGCCTCATCAATAGCCACTGTAGTGACTGTGTCGAGATTTTCTTGTTCCAACATATAAAAATACGAGGGTAGTAGTTGAAATGACTCCTCTAGGGGACCGAAAACAAGCTTCTCCGCATACTCTTTCACTTGTCAGGCCTTACCATATAGGCATTCCAATCCCCACTGAACCCTCATCTCAGTAATTATGTCCTTAGGTCTCAGTGCTACTCCATTAGCCTGAAGCATGTGTGACATAAGTTCATCAATTATCTTAGCACTCACAGTTACAAATTGCCCTTGCAAACTATCGATAGTACACGTGTGTACTTTGTGGAACGTCCGAACTTGCCAATATTCTCCTCCTTCAGGTAACTTCGTTACATGCACACTGAACTTGCATGCCTTGTCCTTGCAACCAACCTCATAATGAGCTTTACATGACCTTTTTACTCTTATCCCAAACTGCTTTTTTAGAGCCAACATGTTCAAAGCTCATTTCAACTTTGCCTTCAAAGAAAATATTCTTCCTTTGTATAAGTGATCATCGGCATATGTCGACTCCTCAGGTGTAATTGTTTGGAAGGAGAACCTTTCTGCACGTAGAAATACTCACGTACGAGATATCCATGTATTTTCCTTTTCATGATAACTATCATGGAGCAACATACTAGGGGAACGAATCCCGTTCTCATCAACGATGGGGTTATTGTATATGGGGTCATCACACTAAAAATCTCCTACATCAACACCTCCAACAGGTTTCGTTTTGCCTTCAACATTATTGCAAATTGGAATGTCACTGTCATAAAGCCAGTCCTCATTTGAACTCTCATCATGCCATTCATCAGGCCCATCATCTGAATTGTCATCAAATCTATCTTCACCGACAGGGAACAAATCCTTATTTTCCTCATCACATGTAGTATTATCCTCGAGCGTCGCAATGTCACCCTCCAACATCATAGTGTTGTATTCGAGTGTTCCATTCTCATTTGAAAATGCCATTACATTCTGTACAGTTTCACTCGATCATTGCATTTGTTGGATAAAAATAACTAATTGGTTTGATGCACATCCTGATCGAAATTGTGTAGCCAACTATTCTGTGAATGTCGTGTGTCTACCGGGCTGCACAAACTCTTGTGCATACGTCAATTGCCATTGTTATGGGTTACGGACCGAATGCTGTGGTATATGTGAAGGATTGTATATCTCATTTTGATTGAGCTGATTACCATGTTGTTCAACTTCTTCATGTGACATAACATTTGTTTGGTGTCCTTTAATGTTGACATACATAGTCGGAACATTCCTCTGTTCTAGCAGAATTAATGCAACATCCTCATCGTCCTTGATAATTGGCAATGATAGCTCTTCATGTGTAC
Source organism: Theobroma cacao (assembly GCF_000208745.1). NCBI lineage: Eukaryota > Viridiplantae > Streptophyta > Magnoliopsida > Malvales > Malvaceae > Theobroma > Theobroma cacao. The sequence continues at coordinate 5,603 of NW_017234872.1, read as the reverse complement.
TGATCAATGCATGTAACTTAATCTCGTTAATTTATGAATTTACCCTAACAACATCTTCAACCAACTTCATCAATCCCACAAACGACAAATCCTTCCTAACCCCCCGCATTCGTGACTCACCACCCTTGTAAATGCCATCCACCCACTAACCACCGTATCTTATCACAAGTCGCACAATTGGAACCCCACTGAAATTTTAAAAACAACAATAATTTGTCAATCATTTAACACATTACATGACATGCCGTGTTCTAGAATTTGTCAGTCATGTTGTAACACACCATGCATATAACGTAGAATGTGGTAACATGCCATGCATATAACGTAGAATGTGGTAACACGCCATGCATATAACGTAAAGAGAAAATTATGGGAAATGACCTTTCTTGATAAAAATATTTTAAAAGTAACTATCAAAATAAATTTAACTATTTTTAGCCATATTTAGTCATGACTTGATGAAAATACCCTTTAAACTTTTCAAATAAATTAAACCATTCATCACAATTTCTCCCCATTTCTCCCCATTTGTGCTTCGAATTTCTTTCTCACCATCCTAGTCTCTCAAATTTTATCGATTTCTCTGTTCGGCATTCATCTGCTATGCTTCCTATTTCTCTTTCTCACATTTTCAAATTTCTTTTTCTTACGCTTTCAAGACACCAAGCAATGGTTTTGAAGTGCTTGGGTGGGTGGCTGTTTGAGAAATTCGATTTTTAGGTATTTTGGATAAAACTAAAATGGTAGAAATAATCACAAATGTATGAAATAGCTTTTAATTGAATCAATTTGGGACCTAGATATCAATAAACTCAAAATTTTGAAATTTATAAATCTAGGTTTTCAAAGAATTTTTTTTTATTTTTAGTCAAAGTAGGTGTTTTTGATAAAAAAACATTTGTATTTTGATTTATGAAAACATGTTAGAAATACTTTAATCTGTGCCAAATTGTAAAAAAAAAAACAAAAAAAAAAGTTGAGAGGATTTGAAGTTTCACAGGTTTTTGTACATGGCGTGTCATAGGTTTTTGTACATGGCGTGTCACAGGTTTTTGTACATGGCGTGTAACATACTAACCATGACTTGTCACAGGCTTTTGTACATGGCGTGTCACACGTTAACCATAGCTTGTCACAGGTTTTTGTACATGGCGTGCCACATGTTTTTGTACATAGCGTGTAACACACTAACCATGGCTTGTCACAGGTTTTTGTACATGGCGTGTCACACGCTAACCATGGCTTGTCACAGGTTTTTGTACATGGCGTGTCATAGATTTTTGTACATGACGTGTAACACGCTAACCATGGCTTGTCATAGATTTTTGTACATGGCGTGTAACATCATAGCGTGTAACTTCATCAAGGGTAATTTAGTCTAACTTGGCTAAAAATGGTTAAAACTATAAAGAGGGTTATTTTTAAAAATATCTTATCTTTAAGGACTATTTTTTAAAATGCCCCTAACATAAATTGTGGTAACATGCCATGCATATAACGTAAAATGTGGTAACACGCCATGCATATAACGTAAAATATTGTAACATACCAACGTTGACATGCCAATGACTATAATTACTGTGTCTTTACACGAACTGGCCTAAAATACCCATTGCATGTGACACGCCAATCAGTGTAATTATTGACTCGTTACACGAACTGCCCTAAAATAATCAATGTCATCACACGCTAAAATAACGCTAACACATATTATAAATGCATGGCGTGTAACAACTCTAGGCAATGTTTCTAATCCATGTTTTAATTTATACCAAATGTTTTAGAAATTTAAGTGTTGCAGCAATAAACCCAAACCCAATAACATACCTTGATGTCATCTCTGCTATAGGGTCTGTTAATCTACGACAATATGGCCAGATGCTGAGAGATAGACTGCAGCCCAATGACGATGGTGCTCAATAGAGAGTTGATAGAGCTCATACAGTTTAGAGAGCTGATGACGATGGTGCTCAATAAAGAGTTGGCAGAGTTGAGACAATTCAGAGAATTGAGAGAGAAAGATGATCGAGCTCAAACAGCTGAGCGTTTATTTTTTTCTATTTTCTCTCTAACGGGAATGAGATATCTGGACCTTAATTTGAAACGATGTTTTTAAGGGCATTTTGGTCTACTCATGCTTTTTTTTGGTTAGAAACAGATAATTTTATATGGGTGATTATTTTTAAAATCACCTCATCACGAGGTCCATTTCTCACAATTTCCTCTTATTATTAATGAGACACATGTGGAGCAACTATATATGAAATTCCTTATGTTTGTATATATTTATAAATCTGCTTTCATATAAAAATTAATATATTAGCAATTGTTGCACCATAATTGTTTAATCAAAATTATGAATTATATAAACTCCATCACAATATTATATGAAACTTACCGTTATAAGTGATGGATTTGTACATAATTGTACGTGATATCTTTCCTAAAGGAAGTGATAATACACGCATTATAATAAATAGTTTACATAATTGAAATTGTGATAATAAGAATTGTAGCTAATATAATTTTTAATCAATAGGATGTTGGTGTTTGTGAAACAAAGCCAATGCGTTTGCGCATATTTTTGTTTAATTGGGTACTTGATTCAAAAGCGTTCTCTTCAAACCATTTAAATACTAAAATGCTAGTGAAACTACACCGAATAGAAAAGAGAACATTGGTCAATCAAAGCAAAGGGGTACCATTCTTTTGGTAGGACACATGCCATGAAAAGACGGCAAGAATTAACTTTTGTTGGTGCTTGCTTTGCCAAAAGCTACAAGTTTTCCATATACGAGATACACAAAATCAATAAGGGCCACATGATATCATTTTTTGCTTGCGGTTGTCTTTTTGTTTTCTTTTCAAAATTTATGAAAGGATAAAACATGCTTCGTTAGTATTATTGTTACATATTGAGAACAAATACTTAAAATTGTTGCAAATATAATAATTCAAAATAAAATAAAATAAATAATAATAATTAAATAAAAGTAATAATATATTTAATAATCAAATTTATATTATTTAAGTAATATAATTTCCATAATATTAAATAATATTATATATCAACAATTATTTAATCATATTAGATTTATTATCATTTAAATAATACTATAATTAAATAAATTAGCAAATATGATTAGAAAATAATAAATATGTTAGCTTTATTAGCTTTAAAGTGATAATAGTTTTGAAATGACAAAAATGATCAAAATTGCTTGAATGATTTTTGAACTTATTTGAATGAGTTTTAAACTTAAGTTATTCATGTTAAAAACTCCCACATATTTGCTTTTGAAATAACTAAGTGTTTCTATGTGAAAAAGAATCTAAAACAAGGTTTTTATCAATACTTAAGCTATAGGGATCAATTCCTAGCCTTGACTGATCGATCTCCACTTCACAAAATGTGCAAGATTCTTGTTGCCTTGTAGGGATCAACCCCCACCATGGAAGGATCAATCCCTAGGATCCATGGCCTAATGGATAAGGCGTTTGACTTCTAATCAGATGATTGTGGGTTCGAGTCATTGGGCGTGTTGAGATATTTTTTTACTTCTGTTCATTTATAGACTCTGAGCCGTTAGATTAGATGTAGCATATAATAATTTCTGAATAACTAAAATCTTAAAACATTTTACACAATAATATAAATTGAAAAAAATACATTCTCAACTAAAAACCTAGATTTTCTTTCCAAAAAAAAAAACTGGATTTCTTAATTAAAAATTAAAAATATCATTGTGCAATTTGAAAAAGCAGAAGCTTATTAAGTGGTCTTTAAAATCCTTTTTTTTCTGTCCAGATAAAAGAAAAAGGGCTAAAAATAACCGATTGCCAAAAGTTGCACAGTTGTTTTCCCTTTTATTTGTTTTAAAAGCTTAATTTAAACTTTCTTTCTTTTTTTTCTTTTAGCAAATAGTCAAATATTCAAATACAAAATGACAGTTATCTACGATGAAACTTTGCCAGGCTCTGTTTTAATAGTTAGAAGGATGTTTTGTAACCCTTAGGTTCAAGGTTCAAGTTTATCACTATATGTTTTGTTGATTTCTTTGATTTTTTCATAAATTTTATCTTGAATAATATTTAACAAAATTACGTAATTTCAATAATATTTAGATAATCAAAAGTTTTAAGGTAATTAACTTTTACTTATTGACTCTAATGATATATTTTTTAAGTGATTTTTACATTAAGTTTAAGATTATGATGCGATATAATTCTCTCCTTTCCAACTAGAAGTTTTCATATTTGGGTCATTTGATATCCTCTTACAAATTGCTTGCCTTTGTGACTAAAATTTATAAATTGATATTTATATTCCCTAGCTAGTTGGCTTGACTATTCAACAATATTATTTTCTTTGCTTATAGCACAAAGTACAAAGCAAAAAAGGTTTTATGTTCAAGAATTTCCAAAATTAACAAATTTTAATAAACTATATGACCTACAAAAATGTAGATATCTGTTGGTTTAGCTATTCTTCTTCGCAGAGATTGATGTAAAAGAAATGCTAGAACTGACCAATAGAGCAGATGTGAGATTGAGCACTTGTAATTCAATGGTGTACAAATGCAACTCACAATCGAGAATAAGGATGAAAAAATAATCCCAAACCTGCTCTTAATGGACCAAGAAGAGTAGAAGAAGATGATGGAGGGAGTTGAAGAGAGAGAAAAAATTTTATTTATCTTTAATTATATAAAAAATAAAATATTTTCACTTTTTTTCTCGAAAATCCCTTTCACATTTTTAGGTTCTTTTCTTTTCTTCCTCAGGCATCCAAAATAATTTTTTTAAAACCCGAAGAAAGAGAAATCACTGAAACCCTTAAAGAGAGATTGAAAAATTTGGTGGGGATTTTGGGTTTTTGTTGAAAGAATAGGAATTCGTAGCAAAACACCGCATCGAAACTCTAAGAGAGAGAAATTATTGAAACCCTAAAAGATTGAGGAATTTGGTAAGAGTATTTTCGGTTGTTGTTGAAAGAATAAGAATTAAAATACGTAGAAATCATTTAAAAAATATATCACTAAAGTCCCCAAGTAAAAATTACCTTAAAATATTTAATTATCTATTGCACAATTTTGCTAAGTCAAAATTTTGCCAAACCTAATTTTAATTGAAGAAGAAGAGGAAAAGAAGATGATGAAGTTGGAGAGAGCAAAAAGAGGACAGCAAGATTGTGCAGGATTAAAAGAGAGAAAAAAAGAATTTTTTTATTTTTATTTACTTTTTTAAAGAAAATTATTAATATTTAATTTTAAGTCTCTAAAAATTTTTAGTTCTACCTCATTAACGAGGTGACAACATTTAGTAAGCTTATAGTGTATAGCTTCTATATACTAGCTGTCATGACGCAGAACTCTCCATCGGGCCCATGACAACCGTCGCGACGTCCCGATAGGCACTCATTACCCGGAATGCTGATCGGAAACCCGCAAGGCTTAGCATCAGCTTTCGCATCTCCCCGATGAGCGATAGTTATTAAATCTCGCATTTCAAGAAATCATAAGTCATTTCTAAATCAAAACAATATAATATTTTTTTTTTCTGGCTCACAGGGGCATTTTCGTCATTTTTCTTCAAAAATAACT
>NW_017234871.1:11089-22040 GCF_000208745.1 Theobroma cacao | reverse complement strand
GGGAATTTTCAGAGCAAAAATACAAAATTTTACCCACTAGGGGTATTTTCGTAATTTGCTATCGAGACTGATAATTTGCACCACACTGAGGGACATTAAGTCAATTTGGGTGCAATTGACGTATAGAAACTGAAAAAAATTAATTTGGAGCTTAAACGGACGCGTATATCGATTTATCGGGTAAAATACCGAAATAGGCTAACACCGCATTTAGACAAAAATTTAGACATTTTTGCATTCCATATCAAGCATTAGTAGTCTAAATTAGTTTAATTTCAATTTAGTACCAATGTGGTGAATTTCTCGATTTTGTACTATGTCAAGGTGGTGAGTCGTCCGATAAAGACAAGGGAATTGCGCCCGAGGACCAGTAATCTGAGTATTCCAAAAATCCCCACTCTAGACACGGTGAGTAACCTTACCATCATTTTAATTATCTAAAATATGTTTTTATTCGGTTTTGGTGAATTTTATGAAAATGAGTTCAAATGGTAAATTTTTATGTTTTGTAAACAAAATGAGTTTAAATGAAAATATTTTATAAATTATCCTGAAACGAAATAACGATTTTGAAAATAAAGTAATTGGAGACCACTGATATGTTGTAAATTTAAAATTGAATTAATGGCTTATGTTATTGTATTGGCATGAATGGCTGGGCTATGTTTTTTATGAATTGTATGAATTGCTTTATTTTACCCTTGCAGGCCGGGTAGTAATATATTAGCCCTGTCATGTTATCAAAAGTTTATTGTATGGTGGGTTTGACCTGCTGCAGTGGGCTGGGTTCTGTAAACTAGTCTATTAGGGGGGCACGGAATCCTGTTATATTTTTACCTTGGTTGGAGAGGCGAGTAGGGTAACTCCCGAGGTATAACTTTAAAGTTCACTTCACGCCAAACCACCACGTGAAGGGGAACTCGGCCAACGCCAAGAAACGACTATGTTTTTAAAATAAAAACATGACTTTCTAATAGCCTTGGCGGACTCAGTTGGGATAGCCCTCGGCCAAAGTATCCCAAATAACTGAGTATGATAATAATTTTTGGCATGAGCCAAGCTTTTTAAGAAATTCATAAGCCATACTGATTACTTGCTTTAAATAAATTGATTTCATTTGGTTGAAATAAGTTGAAAGATGATAAATTACAGTTTGATGAAATATTTTAATAGTCTCATTTTACTCGACTTTAGATATTTTGAGTGATGTTTGTTTACTCACTGGGATTTTATAATCTCACCACCCTTATTTCCACCGATTTCAGGCTCAGAATAGATTGTAGATAACTGATATCGGCGAGGATTACAGTTGAACTTGCCACATCCAAAAACTATAGGTTCATTTCTTTTGATACTTTTGGTCATTCGTGGGCCCACGTGTCACTGTAAATTAAATTCTATACTTTGGTTATTTGTATTACGGTATGTAAGAATTTATTTTGCTTTTATGCTATAAAAATTATTTATGCAGTGTTCTTAAAATATCATTTTATGTGAAAATTGAATATTTTATTTAATATTTTTATTTTATTATAACAGTCATAATTTCATTTTTAAACGAATATTTTAGACGTCCAAAATTATTTTTAATTATGAAATATATGTTTTCCACTTACATACTATATTTTTAGATGATTTTGAGATTTTTGGGATAAATGACCAAAATACCCCTGTGGGACGAAAATTATTATTTTATTTGTTTAAGTTGGGAATAGTTTAAAATCTTTTAGAATGTGGTATTTGGAAACAATTACTCACAGGGGAAATGAGAAGCTGATATTAAAGCCTTGCGGGGTTTCGGTTGACATTCCGGGTAATGAATGTTGATCTAGCCGTCGCGGCGGTTGTCACGGGCTCGATGAGAGTTCCGGGTCGTGACAAAATGTGTTGTTTTATATGATTTGAAAGAAGTACAAAATGTTGTGGATTATGGTATGATGAAAAGTTAAGTGTCTCCATTTATTCGGCTTTAGAAGTTAATGACGGACTTTATTTACTCACTGAGTTTATGAAAACTCACCCTTTCTTTTTAACCATTTCAGATTCAGGATAGTCTGTAGGCAGTCGATTTCATCAAGGATTTCTTTTGGACTTACTTCCTTAGAAATCGTAGGTCTACATTCTTGCACACTTTTGGTTATCTCGAGGTCCATATGCCACTGTAAGATAATTTTGAATACCTGGTTTACTATATCACTATGTGTATGAATTTATTTTGTTCTTACGCTACAAAAATTATTTATGCATAGTTCTATAAAAATTGTTTTATAAAAAAATGAAATATATTATCGAATATTTTTATTTAGTCTAATTAGCCAACTTTTCACTCCAAATGGATGATTTAGATTAGAAAAAATTATTTTTGATCGGAAATGGATATTTTTCTACCATATGTTGTATTTTTATCAAGTTTCGAAATTTTTAGGTAAAAATGACCAAAATACTCCTGTGTAGCAAAAATTTTATTTTGATTGTTTTTTTATCTAAAATAGTTTATATTCTCTTAAAACTCGATAATTAGTAACTATTGCTCATAAGGGAAGTGGAAAACTGATGCAAAAGCCTTGCGAGGTTTCGGTTGACATTCCGAGTAATGAATATCTACTGAGACTTCGAGCCGGTTGTCACGGGCTCGAAAGGAGTGCCGAGTTGTGACATGCCAAGACATTAACGTAAGTCATTTATTCAAATCATAAATTTACAACATATCAGTGGTCTCCAATTACTCTATTTTTCAAAATCATTATTCAATTTTAAGACAATTTATAAAATCATTTCGTTTAAACACATTTTGTTTATAAATCATAAAGATTTGCCATTTAAACTCATTTTCCATAAAATCATAAAATCGGATAAAAACCACTTTAGATAATTAAGACGATAGTAAGGTTACTCACTATTTCAAGAGTCGAATTTTTATAGTACTCCAACTATCGATCCTCGGGTACAATTTCTTTGCCCTTGTCGGAGGACTCACCACCTTGACATAGTACAAAATCGAGAAACTTACTACATTGGTACTAAATAGAAATTAAACTAATTAAGACTAATGCATGATATGGAATGCAAAATGTCTGATTAATCGCTTAAATGTGATATTCGACCTAAGTCACATTATACTCGGTCTAATCGGCTAAAATCTCCAATTTAACTCCAAATCAATTCTTCTCACTTTCTACACTACAATTATACCTAAATTACCTCAGTGACTGTGAATGAGATTCAATTTATCAGTCCCGGGTCAATAATCACACATGTCTATACGTTGAGCAAACATTTAGATTTTCACACCAAAATTTCTTATTTAATTTCTAACCTCTCCAAACATCAAATATCACCAAAATATCATGAAATATCATCAATTTCAGCCTCAATATTCTCAGTAGAAAATTCGGCCCCTTATGGGTAATGGGAGAAAATGAATTTTTCTTGTTGGCTTTTTTTGCTACACATCACTAACTAACTAAAAACACTAACATAACTTGAAATCAAATCAATCCAACATCATTCTCTCTCCATACCCATTCGGCCAGCCATGAATTCACCATGAAAACATGAAATTTAACCATGGAAAATAAGGAGAAATGCATGGGAAAGGTAGATCACGTGTCAAAATCAAGAAATTTTACCTTTGATTGCTTGATTACTTGAAATCCACTAATTTTCCCTTAAATTTTCCCACCTAGGGTTCTTGTTCTTCTTTTCTTCCTTTGTTCTTCCTTTTGTTTTCCTTTGGCCGGCTATATGAAGAAAATGGGCTGATTTTGTGCTAACTTTAAAGTTAAATAATAAATGGTTATAAACTTGACACACGTCACCTTATTATTGGTCCATGTGTCATTTCTTAACTATTAAGCTTTCTCTCTCCACCATATAAATTCCTTCAATTATCTATGATAATATTGGGTAAAATCCATGTGCTGGACAAGTGTTGGGTGTGTAAAATTACAATTTTGCCCTTGGGGTGCAAAATTACCATTTTACCCCTATGCTCCGAAAAATACCGAGATTACAATTTTTCACTTCTCAACCTCAAATCATACTCCAATAAGTCAAATGTGATCAAAATCTTTCAAAAAAATTCTCATTTTTTCCTCGAGTGGCAAAATTACCATTTTGCCCTTGGATAGTGACATTTTTGGTTTGACTCTAAATTAATCCTCGAACTCCAAATCACCATTTTAAATCATTCCTGGACTGTAAAATTTTCAATTTCGCCCTATAATCTCTATTTGATCTAGTTCGAAGCTTAAATCAACTTTGTTGTACCTCTAGGTACAATACCGACTTTTGTAAATTTTTCGAAACTCTCCTAGCATGCAAACATGCTATCCATCACATATATGTCTTGTCAAGCATTTTATAAGGTCAGGCTTTACACATACAACTTTATGTATATGAGTTAATATATATGTTTACATACATGTATATGAGTTAATACATATATATTTACATACAACTTTATATAACTTTATAATTAAGTTAATATATATATATATATGTATGCATTATTCACAAAAAAATTCTATATATATCCTATTGTATTAATATGTATGTATATTCGATTGTGAGCTTATTAATATTCAGTGCAGGTGATTATTTCTTATTGTTGTATATTCGATTGTGAGCTTATTGAAGTTCTTTCATGGGTGCAAAAACCAAATCTTTTTGTTACTTTGTCAGTGTTATGTTTGTTTATAGTTAATTTTTATTGGGGAACTTTTCCTCTAGAAATGGGATTTGCTTTTGCTCTTTGAAAAACTTTTACTGTGAACTAAATTTCACTGAAATTAAATGAATATAAAAGAATATATGAATATGTATTAATTGAGACAAGTAATTTATTTTGTTTTGGGGTCTTTGCAGTGGTTGGATTTGGCAAAAAGAGGGGACCTAACTGATCTAAGAAGTAAGAACTGTGAAGGTGAAGACGGTAAGAATTTGCTATCTTTGATGGATTAAGTCTTGGTTATTTTGTAATGTTTTGTGATACTTATTTTTAGCTACTGGTGCCAAGGATTAAGATGAACTTTCATTTTGTTAGCTAGAGATGATGTGATTTTATTGTTAATTATGTTAATTTTTGGTTTATTATGAGTTTTGTTTCTCCTTCATCCATGCCAAATTACTGCTACTATTATTACGACATCAATACTTAAAAGTTAAAACTACGTCTTTCAATAATGAATGAACGAATGAATGACTGCTTTATAGCGTTTAACTTCACATTTGATTCTAGAAATGATTAATAGGCAAGGTTATAGGTTAACCAGTGTTATTCCTTAGGAAGGAATCTAGCTGAACCATTGATGAGGGATTATGCTCTTTAGTTTTGCTAACCTTTTGTCATTTAAACTAGTATCCCGTCAAAGAGAAATATTAAATATGTGTTCAATGAGTTATTGGAATGTACTTATTTAACAATCTTACTGATATGGTATAGGATTCGAGTTAATAAACAATATTCTGTTATTCATGAACCATGCATTACCTAATGAAAGAACATATGTAATATATATGCACGTCTCAAAGATTGTAAAATATGTAGTTATATACATACCATAATTTCAATCATAAGTCTCACATTTGTTTTTCTGATTTAGTTCTTTCAATAAAATCAACATATTAGAAGTTCTGTGATTGTCAACATAGAAGGAACAACTGTCTCCTTAGTTAAATTAAATAAAAAAAACCAAAATTATTAGTGGCTATCAAATTGCTACAAATTGTTGCTTTTGGACTTCTTTAGGGGTACAATTACAATTTGAAAAAATAGGGTACAGTACAAAAAAAATCGTGAGTAGCATACAATTTGCTGACATTGTTACCTGATTTTGAGTGCTAAACACTATTGCTGGATATTTTGTTTTCTAAAACTTATTGTAAATCTCTTTTAGTTGAATGGTTCAGAAGTTTGCTGCTTAAATCAGTTACTCAGCTTTAGTTCTCTCATCTCTGCATCTTCTACTGTTGTTGTCCACATCTTCCAACACTTTTCGTCAGTGTCACTAAGCATAGGTATTTTTTACCCTCTCAGCCCAGTATTTACAATTCCCATAAATAGTAAGGATTGATTGCTTATTTACCTTATTAATTTGATGGACTCTTTTATTATTATTATTATTACCTTAATTTTTTATTGTAGTGTATATTGAAGAATAATACTGTCTTCCATGGATGAATTACACTTTTAAGACATAAGAAAAGAACAACAATACAGTCAAACCTAAAATCTGTAACAATTGGAGACTGATAAAAACCACGTGAATTAACTTTAGCATAATTGATTTAAGGCTTAATTGATTTATGGTTCAAATTAAATACTTGATGTAAATTCCCACCTATTCATGCTCCTTTTATCTGTGATCAAAGACATGCAGTATAGCCAAACATATTGTCCCGATGATAAGCAAAGAAGAGTGGAGACTTTTAAGTTTAATATTCATTAATTGGTCAAGTCATGATATTAAATTGGTCACTTTCCTAAAGCTGCTTGAAACTGGAGAAGATATAAACGACATAAAATATGAAAAAATTACAAATTATATGTGTAATTTTTAAAAATTAATTATTTACTTATTTCTTGGGAAAATGACTAATTGGTTTTGTATGTAAATATTTTTTAATTTTTGAATAATTAATGAAAAAAATATAAACTCTTTCCTTGAAAAAAACTAGCAAATCCTTGCGTATGTTGGAAATTGATTACTTTTATCATAAAAAAAGTTATCATGAGGTCAGGTCCAATTGGTTGTGCTTAAGTTGAGTCAAAAATTAAAAGTATAAGAGTTTTCGCCATTTCTCACTTACTTGGTTTTGTAGGATACGTGAAACTCATTAATACATAGATAAGCTCGTGAATATGAATTTATCTACACGTTTATAAAGTTACAATTGTATACCATCTTTTTTTTTTGTTTTAATTCTTGTATGGAAGCATTTATACTATCCTCAGATGTTATTAATTTTTAAAATAATAATTAAAAATTCATATTGGAATGTAGTTGTTAACCAATTTTATTGTAAACAACAGTGGAAATTACTCTTGACTGTTATATTCTATGACACTTAGGATTACAAAATGACGAGAGATCGCTCTTGGATGTATCGTCGCTTAACTTCGAATCTGACAGATTATGTATAACTCCTATTGGGGAGAGGTAAGTTATCTTGTTATATTTGTTATATTTGCTAATGAAATTGTTATATTTGTTATAAATTTTAATAAAATTTTTTTTATATATTTTACAACTACTTTTTTTGAGCGAGGAGTCACAGCTACAATAACAAGGATCATCAAAAATCACTTCAATGGTCCATGGTCGACATGAAGGAAAGTCCCTAATGATATAAAGGAGTTAATGTTTCAAAAATTTCAGGTACTATGCTTGTTATTCAATTAAATTATAAGTTTTTGTTTTCAATACATTTGTATAAATGTTTTTAATGACGCTAATATTTTATTGTAGGAAAAATGTGTTTGGTCTGCAAATCAAGATGTTTTGGTTCGACGAATATGGAAAAAAATTTGTTCGATCGGTTAAGAGTTATGCTTTCAGAAGAAAGGACCAAAGCAATGACAAAAGCCAAAACAAACAACATTAGAGATTGTAAAGGCATGTCAAGGGAATGGATTACAAACGAATTATGGGATGCCCTTATTGATACGGTATGGCATACAGAAGAATGGCAAAACAAATCCAGAAAAGCAAGGCAAAACCGTTTAAAGCCAAAAGAAGGAAGCATTCCAAAGCACATTGGTAGTTCAGTTCCATTTGTGGTCCATGCAAAAAGGATGGTATGAATTAATCTTACTTCGCGTTTATATGGGTTTAGGTTTTCTTGCAAATTAAATTTAAATTGTATGTTTATTAGTTTTACTTTGGTTTGTCCTTACATGTTTTTTATATATATCGATTATGATTGACTATATATAGTTGTAAATAAATGCAGGCAATTGAGCTCAAACGAGATGTTAGCTTTTTGAAAGTGTTCAACCGTACTCATAATCGTTTAGGTGGTCATGGTGATTTTATAGATAACAAGTCTAAGTCTAGAAGTGTACGTACAAAATTGATTAATTTTTACGTTAAAGTTGATTATCTAGTTGAATAATAAGCTTAGTCATTTTTTTATGTAGGAAATGTATAATTATGTACTATCGCAGAAGTATGGTGAGGATTCATCTTCTCAACCAGAATTCGATCCGCATGCTTGGGCTGAAGCAATTGAAGGGATGGAGACTACACGCACTCACATGTATGGGTTGGTACTCGGGTGCCTGCTATAGCCTTACTTATTGGAGCGCACAGTAATGTTGCCACATCTAAGTCTACGTGTGGCCCTATTAACCTAAATGTGACCAGTCCCTCAATTGCATTGGAAGAAAAAGTGGAACATCTTTCAAAAAACTTGGGTAAGATATGTGTCGAAATACGTGAAGAAATTAAGAATGCAATGGCAAAAAGCATGAGTGAATTTATGGCACGTATGGAATCCATGATCATGAGTAATGAGCGTTCAAAACAAGGAGATGCGGGACCTTCAAGCTAAAATCTGGAGCGTTAAGAACAAAACATTTCATGATATGATGCCTATTTTTCACTGCTACACTTATATACTTTTTAGTATAGCTGTTTAATAATACATATAGCTTTATTTATATGTATTTTACTTTTTTAGTCATTATGTGTTTAGGGTAATTTTAGTTATATGGAATTCGACTTTGTATCTTGGTTTTTAATGTATATTTCTTTTATATATTTTGAAAGTCTAATGCAGTGAATTGATAACATATAATTGAAATGAAAATGGGTAATTTTAAAAAAAAAGCATCATGAAAAGGATAGGAAATTAAATTTCCTATGGAATTTTCAAGGTTTTTCCGTTGGAAATCCATTTCCAACAGAAAAATTATCTACAGAAAATTCCGTTGGAAATAAGTTTCTAACAGAAAATTCCGTTGGAAAATTTCCAATCGAATTTTCTGTTGGAAACTCATTTCCAACGGAATCGTTTGCAACGAAATTTTCCGTTGGAACACCGTTTCCAATGAAATTCTCCCTCTGAATTCTCTTTTCCAATAAAAATTCCATTGGAACTTTCGAATAGAATTTCTTTTTCCCGAGTTTTCCAACTGAATTTCCGTTGGAAATTTTCAATGAATTTTCTTTTTACATTGTTTTCCAACGGAATTTTCGTTGGAAATCCATTGGAAATTTCCAACAGATTTTCTTTCTGCATTGTTTTCCAACAGAATGTTCATGGGAGAGATGTCACAAAGTAAATTTTTCCAACGAAATTTTTCGTTGGAAATTTCCAACGGATTTCCTACAGAAAGTGTTACCGATCAGGCTTTTACAAACGAAATTTCCAACGGAATTTAGCCTTTTTCCAATGAAAAATTTCGTTGGAAAAGGTTGATTTTTTTGTAGTGTTTAGCATCCTTACTTAGGTAAGCTTTGATTCTAAAGAAAATCACAAAACCTTGGGCTTTAGCAACCAACAAAAAAATCTAGGCACAAAGACAACATTTTTAGTTCTGAAAATTCAAGATTTAAAGATTTCAAAGTTGAAAAATGTCATTTTGTTCATAAAAACTCGAAATCGAGCTTCAAATCATCAAAAATCGTGATTTGGGTTAAAATGGGTTTGAGAGAGTTTAGGATTTAGAAAGTATCTTGCAAAAACAATTGAGGGCTACAAATCTTCAAAAGATGTGACATATTTATAGTTTAGAGTGTGAAAATATGGTTTTACCTTTTTTATTTTTCTAAAAACAGCGTCATCTATTGATAGATCGGGGTCATCTATCGATAGATAGGTTTCAGGGTTATTTTAAAAACCTTTTAGGTTGCTATCTATCGATAAATGTTCTTCATTCCCTTAAAAACTTTTTTGAGTTTGTATGTATTAAAATATGAAGAACATCTATCAATAGGTAGATTCCAACAAGCATAAATAAACTCAAAAGTTGTCCATTTGAACTCCTTTTTACATTAATCCTTGTAAATCTTCTTTATGGAATAAAACATGAATTTTCTAAGCTTATAAACTTAATTTTCAGTATTCAAAATATGAAACATGCATGCTCACCTAGAAATTTTCTTAACTTATTCTCTTACTTAAGGTAAGATTTCACATTTGTGTTCAAAGCAGATCTTATGTGTATCTATTCTTGCCACTTGCAACAGCAGCAACATTCTACTCCTTCAAGTGTTTGCTAGCTTCCTAATAACAATGTCATCCATTGACCATTTTTAACCAATTCTCTAGTGTGGAAAAGTATTGAGAATGCTCTATTTGGAGAAAATAATCACCTCAAAGTTTGTTGGTCTAAGCTGTGGAACAAACACTACAAAAAATTTGGCTATTTCCAACGAAAATTTTCGTTGGAAATAGGCCTTTTTTGTCACGACCCGGAACTCCCATCGAGCCCGTGATAACCGCCGCGAAGCCTCGACAGACATTCTTCCCCCGAATGCCCTTCGAGACCTCGCAAGGCTTTCG
This sequence comes from Theobroma cacao, assembly GCF_000208745.1. Classification (NCBI taxonomy): domain Eukaryota; kingdom Viridiplantae; phylum Streptophyta; class Magnoliopsida; order Malvales; family Malvaceae; genus Theobroma; species Theobroma cacao. The sequence goes on along the minus strand of NW_017234871.1, from coordinate 11,531 downwards.
TACCAGTTTTTCCATTTCTCTCTTTTTTTCATTTCTTTTTTTTTTGAAAAATAAAATTAAAATAAAAAATATTAATTAAAATAATCTATTTTAATGTAAAACAATATATAGTATATATATTTTTGAAACATCAAAAATTAATTTTCTGCACATAAAAACAAAATAAATTTATACACACTGTAATATAGAAAACTGGAGTATGCATTTTAAATTACAATGACACGTGAGCCCCCAAATAACTGAGAAGGTTTAAGTCTATAACCTTGCTTTCTAGGATGCAACTCCGAAATTTACTTCTCGATGCAATTGACAGTCTACTGCCTATTATGAGCCTGAAAAATGTATAGGAAGAAGGGGTGAGATTATAAAATCCCAGTGAGTAGACAAAAATCATCAAAATAATCTAAAGCCGAGTAATAGGAGACAATTAAAATTAATTCAT
>NW_017234871.1:0-4825 GCF_000208745.1 Theobroma cacao | reverse complement strand
CAAAAATTGAAAAATTACCAAAATACATAATTTTCACTCCTTATACTCATATCATGCTCCATTTAATCAAATTTGATCTAAATTCTCTCGAAAAATTCAATTTCGTCCTCGGGTGGTAAAATTACGATTTTACCCCTAGATAGTGAAAATTCCGGTTTGACTCTGAATTGATCCTCGAACTCCGAATTACCATTTTGAGTCATCCCTGAACTGTGAAACTCTTAATTTCACCTTAAAATTCCTATTTGAACTAGTTCGAGGCTTAATCGACTCAATGGTACCATTAGGGGCAATATCATCATTTAACGATTTCTCAAACTTCCTAAATATACAAACATTCTATCGAGCATGTAAATGACGTTATAATTATTTTACAAAGCAGGGTTTGACATTTTTTCATTGGAAATGCCACAATCCAGTACTCCCCTCGAGCTTGTGACAACCGCAGCGACGTCTAGATCGACACTCATTACCCCGAATGTCAACCAGAATCCCGCAAGACTTTAATATCAACTTCTCATTTCCCCTGTGAGTAACTGTTACCAAATACCACGTTCTAAAAGATTTTAAACTGTTTCCAACTTAAAACAAATAAAATAATAATTTTCGTCTCACATGGGTATTTTAGTCATTTTTCTCAAAAAATTTGAAACCGGCTAAAATGTAATTACAAGTACAAAACACATAATTCATAATCAAAATGAGTTTAAAAGTCTAAAATCTTCATTTAAAACGAAATTATGATTAATTGGACATAATAAGAAAATAAAAGAAATATTAAGTAAAATATTCAATTTTCTTATAAAATGATATTTTTAAAACACTGCGTAAATAATTTTTACAACGTCAAAGCAAAATAAATTCCTACATACAGTAGTATAGATATTTAGAGTATGAAATTTAATTTATAATAACCAGTGGACCCCCAAATAACCAAAAGTAAAGAAGACTATGAACCTACGGTTTAGAGAATGCAAATCCCACAGTAGTCCTCGATGAGATCAGCTATCTACAGTCTAATCTGAGCTTGAAATGGATGGAAACGAGGGTGGTGAGATTATAAAATCCTAGTGAGTAAACAGACATCATCATAAACATCTAGAGTTGAGTACATGGAGACAATAAAATAAATCATCGTAAATTGGGTCACAACATTAGAACACATTTCATTCAAAATACATAAAAAGGCTTATGAATCTCATAAAAACTAGGTTTGTGCCATAAATCCATCCTCGTGGACACCTTGGCCGAGGCATCCTACCGAAACCACCAAGGCTGTTAAAAATTCACATTTCACATAAAATACATTTTTTGTTGGACATCACAGTCGTTCCTTAGCGTTGGCTGGGTTCACCCTCACTTGGTGGTTTAACGTGAAGTGAACCCTAAACTTTACCCCAGGAGATACCCTACGTGCCTCTTCGATCGAGGTAAGAATATAATGGGATTTACCGTGCCCCTCTAAAAAGCCGATCCACAGAAACCCCCTACTGTAGTGATAATTAATATATAATCCACAAATTCAATAAACTTTACAATAGCATGACATGGCAATTATTTTATTCACAGCCTTTCAAGGTAAACAAATAATCCGTATTTTAATACAATTACCAACTAGCCAATCATGCCCGATTTATCATAAGCCAATCTGTCACGATCCGAAACTCCCCATCGGGCCCGTGACAACCGTCACGAAGCCTCAACAAACATTCTTCACCCCGAATGTCGATCGAAACCTCGCAAAACTCTCTTATCAGCTTTTGCACTTCCCCGGTGAGCAATAGTTATCAAATATCAAAATTCGAAGGATTATAAATCATTTCCAAATCAGAACATAACATATTGTTTTCTGGTTCACATGGGCATTTTCGTCATTTTTGTCGAAAATCTCGAATCTTGCTAAAAATGTAATAGGTAAGCAGAAAATATATATTTAATGATTTAAAAACAAATTAAGTATCTAAACCTTTCATTTGAAGTGAAAATTTGACCATTTGAATATAATAAAAATATTCAATAAAATAAACTATTTTCTTGTAAAATAATTTTCATAAAACTATCGGTACATAATTCTTATAGCGTAAAAGTTAATTATATTCATATATACTATAAAGCAAATAACCAAAGCATAAAATTTCTTTTACAGTGACACGTGGGCCCACATCTAACCAAAATGCATCGGAAGTTGAAAACCTACAACTTTTACTGATTCGAGTCCAAATGAAGGTCCTTGTCAAAGTCAGCTAACATGTAATTTAAGCATAGAAAATAAGGAGAAATGCTTAAGGAAAATAGATTTCAAGTTTAAATTGAAAAATCTTACCTTTTTCACTTATTTTCCTTGATTTTCCACACTTTTTCTCTTCAAATTCTTCACCTAGGGTTTGTTCTTCCTTTCTTTCCCTCTCTTCCTTGCTTGGCCGAATATTTGGAGAGATAATGGGTTGATTTATGCTGATTTTAAAGTTAAATAATAAAATATCCTAAGCTTGACACTTGTCATTTTCTTATTGGTCCATTTTTAAAACTTTAAAAATTTTAAACCTTTTATCTCCACCACATGATGAGTCAAAGGTCAAAATGAGGATAAGGGAAGACCATGTGCTGGACAAATGTCCTGGTGGTGGAAAATTACTGTTTTGCCCCTGGGGTGTCAAAATTACCATTTTACCCCTATGCTTCGAAAAATACCAAGATTACAATTTTTCACTTCTCAACCTCAAATTATGTTCTAAATAGTCAATCTTGATCAATCTTAGTCAAAAATTTCATCCAACACTCACATCTTAACCTCGGGTGGCAAAATGATCATTTTACCCCTAGATAGTGAAAATTTCAATTTGACTCCAAATTGATCCTCAAACTTCGAATTATCATTTTGAGTCATCCCTGGACTGTAAAGCTCTTAATTTCACCTTAAAATTCCTATTTGATCTAGTTCGAGGCTTAAATCAACTTTATTATACCTCTAGGTACAATACCTACTTTTGTAAATTTTTTGAGACTCTCTTAGCATGCAATCATGCTATCATCACATGTATGTCATGATAAGTATTTTATAAGGTCAGGCTTTACAGGAAATGTTTATTTCCAATGGATTTTCAACAAAAAAGTCCGTTAGAAATTCCGTCGGTACAAGCCTTGTGGGTAATAGTTTCCGTTGGAAATTTGAAATTTTGCCAGATTTTTTTAGAAATCCGTTGGAAATTTCCAACGGATTTCCAATAGAAATTCTGTTGGAAATTATATTTCCAACGGAAAAATCTGTTGGAATTTTTTCTGTTGGAAAAATTATTTTCAACAGAAATTTTTGTTGCAAATTCTATTTCCAACGGAAAAATATTTGGCATTTTCAACGGAAATTTTCGTTGAAAAAATATTACCAACGAAATTTTCCGTTGAAAATATTTTGACCTATTATTTTTATAATAAATTTTCAGAAAAAATTACCATTTTTGTTTCCGATACTAAATTTAATTCCGCTAAACAAGATATACAAAATTAACCCCTAGGGCTAGGGATGTCAACGGGTCATGTACCCTATAATTTCCCTAAACCCGAACCCTAACCTGATAAAAAATAAACTACTCTAACCCTATTAACTACCCGTATAATTTTAAAATTATTACCTTAACCCTAACCCTATTACATTTTTACTACCCTATAATTACCCTAAATTCGTTTAAAAACCCGATTATATTAAAATGTTATTAAAATCTTCTTCATACAATTTCTCAATGTATACCCGAATTCGTATACATATACAATAATATTTATCTATGTATTTCTTAAAATTAACTACTAATTAAATTTTCTTCCACAAAAATATTAAAATTTAAATTAAATAATCAAAAACAAAAATCTTAAACATAAAATTAAATAACTAAAAACAAATATCTGGGGAACCAGACAATAGCATTCTCACTCAAAAATCAAGTTTGAAAGTACTAATTGCAATCTGCGTTAATGGAAAACTATCGAGTAAACTAATGACAACATCGACATTGGCATGTTCCATTAATTCTTAGGGTATCATTTTTCAGTAACAAACAATACTAATATCATTAAGATATTAATAGACAACAATAGCAACACATCAACTCCAAAAAATTGTCTAAAGCAGTTAATAAACTAGTATCATTTTTCAGTAACAGACAGCACTAATTGAAGCATCAAATCTTGTTTACATAACAATTATTAAGAATGAACCTAGTTTAATAAAATCCTATACCAAAATTTCAGTTGGGGAATAACAATGGCGTGAGGCTTGGGGCGACACAAAGGCAGCCGACAGGGAGTGGCTGTGGTTGAGAGGTTGGGGAGAAAAGAAAGATGTACCGATAAAGGAGTCGAGCGTGGCGTGGCAGGCCGACAGTTAGGGAAGAACAACGGCATTTGGCTTGGGACGACACCCACACAGCCGGCAACGCCTGGCTGTGGCTGCCCGATTAGAGAGAAAAGGCAGATGAACCGATGAAGTACCCGAGCAAACTATTCTAATCGGCAGCTGACGAGTGTGGCATGGTAGGCCGGCAACTAGGGAATAACAACGGCATAGGGCTTGGGGCGACACCCACGCAGCCGGCAGTGTCACGACCCGGAACTCCCATCGAGCCCGCGACAACCGTCGCGACGTCGCGATCGACATTCATTACCTGAAATGTCAACCGGAACCCCGCAAGGCTTTAATATCAACTTCTCATTTCCCCTGTGGGTAACTGTTTCCAAATACCACATTCTAAAAGATTTTAAACTGTTTCCAACTTAAACAAATAAAATAATAATTTCCGTCTCACAGGGGTATTTTGGTCATTTATCCCAAAAA
>NW_017234870.1:19446-22221 GCF_000208745.1 Theobroma cacao | reverse complement strand
TCGACTTTTGTAAATTTTTCGAGACTCTCCTAGCATGCAATCATGCTATCATCACATGTATGTCATGAATAGTATTTTATAAGGTCGGGCTTTACAATCCCAATCCTAATGCTTAGCCAAATATTGGCCATATCCATCATTTTCAATATTAGGAGTTTCATAAAATTCATTGATGGCATGGCTTGAGAATGGAACTAATTTACCTCGCCCAAAAACAAAATCATTACCAGCTTCAATAGCATTAGTATAAAATTCTTTTATCAAAGGGATCTTCGTAGCTACTGATGAGGTACAAAATTTTTGCCAGTGGTGGCCATCAATCATTGGTTGAAGGTCAAGGTGTGTAATCCCTTGATCCAGTCCTCGTTCAGGTATTGCAATTTTGTTGGCAAGAGAATTGACATGTCTAGCCACTACGTTAGCTGACATAAATCTAGTATGATCAAATGAACCACTGGAATTTTGTCTTACCCGTTTAGGTGCCATTTTCAAATTTCTTACAATTAATTCTCAACCATAAGAGAAGAAAAGTACCAACAAAACATAATAGACCACCAACAATATCAGCTCATATGTCTTCACATCAAAATAAAATAATGCTAATAGTATCAATTAAAAATCCAACAATTAAAATATTTCTAGACTACTAAGCATCAAATAATTTAAAATCAAGAAACTTACACATATTTCAATTTCAACTTACCATAGAAATTTAAAGCACAAATCTAAAGAATCTACCATACTTATAAAATAACTAAGCACAATGTCTCAAGAATCATCTATACTCACCACAAATTTCCAATAAAACTGTCACGACCCAGAACCTCGCTTGGGCTCATGACAACCGCCGCGACGTCCCGATTGATACTCATTACCCGAAATACCAATCGAAACCCCGTAAGGCTTACATATCAGTTTTAAACAATTTTCAGTCATTTTCGGCTCAAGTAAATCAAAAGACAAAAATATAGCATTTTTATATAAAACAATATTAATAGAAACACACGTAAGTAATCTTTTGTAACTTAGAAGTAAAATAAATTCATACATACAATAATTTACAAAGTTATAATGTGCAATAATAATTACAATGACAAGTGGCTCCTAAATACACCAAGTGTTGGTGATAGTAACCTACTGTCTGTGAGATAGAGGAGTCAATTGGAATCCTCGACAAAATCGGTATCTACAAGCTACCACAGGCCTGAAATATTTCGAAAGGAGGTGGGTGAGATTTTACAATCCCAATGAGTAAACAGACATTATCATAAATATCTAAAAGCGAGTAAAATGGAGGCAAGTTTAAACAACAAATTACAAATCATTTCATAAGGTTTTCAATTTATTTCTTAAACCATAAAATATTTGTAATTTACCAAAACAATTGTTAAGGCTTCTGACTTTTATTAAAGGCTCAAGCCAAAACTAATCCTCTGGGATACCTTGGCTGAGGCATCTAACCGAGTCCACCAAGGTTGTTAAGATATTTACATGTGAAACACATTTTAGTTTTGAAAACAAATCGTTCCTTGGCGTTGGCCGAGTTACACATTCACATGGGGGTTCGACGTGAAGTGAGCTCTAACATTACCCCAGGAGTTACCCTCCTCGCCTCTACAACCAGAGTAACTATATAACCGGGTTTACCGTGCCCCTCTAATAGGCAGTCCACGAAAACTCGTCACTGTAGTGACTAAACCCACCAATTTTAATAAAATTTCGACAGTATAACATGGCTTTTATTTATTTACCCAGCCTGCATAGTAAAAGACAACTTACATAAATTCCCAATGCAATTATTAAATATAGCCACATATACTCATATATTATAAGCCATTCATAGGAAAATATATTTTTTAAGACAATTGACAGCTTCCAATTACTCAATTTCATAATCAAAAGTTTTTTATTTCAAAAAATCAGGACAATATATTTATTTGTCACATTTATTTCTAAAACATCAAATATCCCATTTTAATCTCATTTTCGTCTCATAAAATCCATGAAAAGCATTTAAAAATAAACTCTAGATAATTTACAATAATAATAGGCTTACTCACCGTTTGTACCAATTAAATGCTTTCTAGGTGCCCCGATCACTGTTTGTCGGGTACGACTTCCTTGCCTTTATCGGAAGGCTCTCCTCCTAAACACATTGCAAAAATTACACAATTCACCACATTGATGCTAAATCACTATATAATTGACTTAAATCCTATACTAATGCATGGTATGAAATGCAATAGCCTAAAACGACTTCAACGTGGTATTAACCTATTTTTGGCACTTTACCCGATAAATTGCTAACACGCTCCATTTTAGCTCTAAATTGTCCCATTTTCTCTCCAACATTTCTAACCATTAAATATCAACCAATAACTCATTAAAATCACCAAAATCAGCTCACTTTCCTCCTTGAAAAATTTGGCCAAAAATGGGACATTAATTCAGTAAATCTTCCACTTTGTTTTTCTATCACATTTAACCATTTTTCATCATTTTCTCTTCATTTCTCTTAGAATAAAAATCAGTTCATCATCATTGTACATCATTGAACATTTAGCCAAGGGTGGGTATTATGAAAATTTCATGCTTTCTTGCCCAATTTGATTTCTATACACATTTAACTAACTAAAACTATCAATTTAACTAAAAATTAAAACATAAAAATTTCAAATTCCTCCCCCTTGAATTTCGTCCAGCCCTTGATATCACTTTTCGATCTCTCTCCTCAAGCATGCTAAATGGAAACAAAGGCATAAGAAAGGTAGAAAT
>NW_017234870.1:0-17442 GCF_000208745.1 Theobroma cacao | reverse complement strand
TGTATTATGAATACAATCTAACAATGTGAATATGTGTATGCAATGTAAATTGCTAAATACATGACTGGTATAGTGCATGTATATTATTATCGATAATGCCATTATGTTTTGGCTATGTTCACACCCGAAAAAAAAAAGTGTGTGTGTATGCATGATATGATAAATTTGTTAAGCAAAGGTAAATGGATAGGCTTGCTTGGGCTTAGTGAGCTATGCTCATTGAGCTTCTGCGCCGGTCATGGCCCGGGAAATTGGGTCATGACAAACTTGGTATCAGATCCCTAAGTTGTTTAGGTCCTAGGGTGTTATGGTCAGGTCCAGCGGAGAGTCGAGTTTTTATGTGCGGTTTTTAATTATGAACTGTGAGCCACGACACATTTCATAATCGAGGAACCGCGTAAATTCCCAATCTTAGAAATCACCTTATCTCTTTAACTGTGGTTAATGACATGTGTTTGCTCTTGTCTAGGTACGAATGCCACCTAAGACACGGGCCACCTTAAGACAAGTGAGGGAGCAAGATGCCCCTACTGAGATGACTAATAGGCCACGGGCACCCACCTATAGGGGGTGAGGTGGACATGGCAAGGTCGTTAGGCCGGTGAGAGCGAGTACGCCTATGAGTAAGAGAGATGAGGGACAACCCTTAGGTGAGACTGTTAGGCCACCGGCGAGAGGCATTACTATTGAGGACTTGGCAGCGGGTCTGCAGGGAGTCAATCGGGTTGTAAAAATGATGGCAGCTCGTATGGAGTATATACAGAAAATAGTAGAGGGGAGACACGTGGAGCAAGAGTCTCCTAGTTCCCAAGGCCAGACAGACCGCCAACCTCTCGAGGGTTATCAGGGTCGTAGAAACTTTAGTAGTGGGATTTCATTTTCTAACTGTCAAGGCCCATATGGGGAATTAAGGCTACCCCAACAAGGGAGTAACGTGATTAGTACCAATGTTGAGTCAGGGCAGGAAGCTTTTGTTGGAAGGAGGCAACAATAAGACTCAAGGTAAATTAGTCAGGCTATTCCTCCTTGTGATAATTGTGGAAGACGGCACAGAGGACGATGCTATTTTCCCATGAAAACTTGTTTTGGTTGTGGCCAACTTAGACATAGGGTGAGGAACTGTCTAATGGCCCAACAATAGCAAGGTTCTGTTCGCAGTCCTAATCAGCCATCTTTGTCTGCTCCTTCGGCAACTGTTTCAATTGGCCAAGAGGTTAACGAGATAAGAGATAGAGGCGCTGGTGCTACCTCTCGGGGTAGGCCATCTGGGTCCAGACATCAGAGTTCTATTGGTAGAGGCCAGGCAAGGGTGTTTGCTTTAACACAGTAGGAAGCCCAAACATCCAATGCTGTGGTCTCAAGTATTCTTTCAATTTGTGATATGAATGCTCGGGTACTATTTGATCCTGGTACTACTCATTCTTTTATCTCTCCATGTTTTGCATCTCGGTTGGGTAGAGATCATGTTAGGAGAGAGGAACAATTAGTAGTGTTTACTCCTTTAAAGGAGATATTTGTGGCCGAATAGGAATATGAGTCCTGTGTAGTACGAGTCAAGGACAAGGACACTTTGGTGAATTTGGTGGTGTTAGACACCTTAGACTTTGATGTGATCTTGGGAATGGATTGGTTATCACCCCATCATGCTAGTGTGGACTGTTATCATAAATTGGTTAGATTTGATTTCCCTGATGAATCATCATTTAGTATTCAGGGGGATAGGAGTAATGCTCCAACCAATTTGATATCGGTCATTTCTGCCAGAAGGTTAATACGACAAGGTTGTATAGGTTACTTGGCTGTTGTAAGGGATACTCAAGCGAAGGTTGGAAATGTAAGTCAAGTGTCGGTGGTGAAGGAGTTCGTGGATGTATTTCCCGAGGAGCTACCAGGTTTACCTCCCGAGCGGGAGATTGAATTTTGCATAGATTTAATTCCCGACATTAGACCTATATCTATACCCCTATATAGAATGGCACCGGTAGAGCTCAAAGAGCTTAAGGATCAATTAGAGGATTGTTGGATAAAGGCTTCATCCGTCCTAGTGTATCCCAATGGGGAGCACCAGTGTTATTTGTGAAGAAAAAAGATGGGTCACTTAGACTGTGCATTGATTATCGACAGCTTAATAAAGTAACGGTGAAGAATAAATATCCTCTCCCAAGGATAGATGATTTATTTGATCAACTACAAGGAGCACAATGTTTCTCTAAGATAGATCTGCGATATGGGTACCATCAGTTGAGAATCCTGAATGAAGATATACCCAAGAGCGCATTTCGAACAAGATATGGGCACTATGAGTTCTTAATGATGTCATTTGGGCTCACGAATGCTCCTGCAACCTTCATGGATTTGATGAACTGAGTGTTCAAGGCTTATTATAGGTTTGTGGTGGTGTTTATTGATGACATCTCAATATATGCAAAGAGTCGAGAGGAGCATGAGCACCATCTTAAGATAGTGCTCCAAATTTTGAGAGAACATCGATTGTATGCTAAGTTCTCCAAGTGTGAGTTTTGGCTCGAAAGTGTTGCATTCTTGGGGCATGTGGTATCTAATGAGGGGATACAAGTTGATACAAAGAAAATTGAAGCAGTGGAAAAATGGCCAAGGCCAACATCAGTTACGGAGATTAGAAGCTTTGTGGGTTTAGCTGGCTATTATCGTCGCTTTGTGAAGGACTTCTCCAAAATAGTTGCCCCTTTGACTAAGCTGACACGTAAAGATACAAAATTTGAGTGGTCTGATGCTTGTGAGAATAGTTTTGAGAAGCTTAAGGCATGTTTCACCACAGCTCCAGTGTTAAGCCTACCGCAAGGCACAGATGGAGTGTTGAGGTATGGAACCAAACTTTATGTGCCTGATGGTGACGGGTTGAGGAGAGAAATATTGGAGGAAGCTCACATGGCAGCTTATGTGGTACATCCAGGGGCTACAAAGATGTATCAAGATTTGAAAGAGGTGTATTGGTGGGAAGGACTTAAGAGAGATGTAGCTGAGTTTGTCTCCAAGTGCCTGGTTTGTCAGCAGGTTAAGGTCGAGCATCAAAAGCCTGCAGGGCTACTACAGCCATTACCAGTACCCGAGTGGAAGTGGGAACATATTGCTATGGACTTTGTAACGGGTTTGCCTCGAACCAGTGGGGGATATGATTCAATTTGGATAGTAGTGGACCGGTTAACAAAGTCAGCTCATTTTCTTCCGGTTAAGACTACTTATGGGGCTGCCCAATATGCTCGAGTTTATGTGGATGAGATAGTGCGACTACATGGTATTCCCATTTCTATAGTATCTGACAGAGGAGCTCAGTTTACTAGTAGGTTTTGGGGAAAGTTGCAAGAAGCATTGGGCACTAAGTTGGATTTCAGCACAGCTTTCCACCCTCAGACTGATGGATAGTCTGAACGGACCATACAGACATTGGAGGATATGTTGAGGGCTTGTGTGATAGACCTTGGTGTCAAGTGGGAGCAATATCTACCCTTAGTGGAATTTGCCTACAACAACAATTTCCAAACTAGCATCCAAATGGCACCATTTGAGGCATTATATGGACGGAGATGTAGGTCACCCATTGGATGGCTAGAGGTAGGAGAAAGGAAACTTTTGGGGCTTGAGTTTGTGCAAGATGCCACTGAGAAAATACGCTTGATCCATCAGAGGATGTTAACAGCACAAAGTAGACAAGGCATATGCTGATAACCGACAGAGAGACTTGGAGTTCCAAGTAGGAGATCATTTATTTTTGAAAGTTTCGCCAACTAAAGGGGTAATGAGGTTTGGTAAGAAAGGGAAGTTAAGTCCTTGGTATATAGAACCCTTCGAGATCTTAAAAAGGGTTGGAGTAGTGGCATATCGTTTGGCATTATCGCCAAACCTTTCGAATATCCATCCCGTGTTTCATGTGTCCATGCTTAGGAAGTACAACCCAGATCCAACACATGTAATACGGTATGAAACCATTCAGTTGCAAGATAATCTAACCTATGAGGAACAACCAATAGCTATCCTTGAAAAGCAAGTTAAAAAGCTCCGTTCAAAGGATGTAGCCTCAGTGAAAGTGTTGTGGCGGAATCACACTAGTAAGGAGGTAACGTGGGAAGTTGAGGATGACATGCGGACAAAGCATTCACACCTCTTCGATATGTAAAGGTAACCCACTCTACATTGAGTTTAAATTCGGAGACCGAATTTTTATTAGTGAGGGAGAATGTGAGACCTTGTCAAACTCGATTAAAAGATGGTATTGTACCGAGTGGTACAACTAAGTTAAATCGAGCCTTGAACTAGTTCAAATAGAAATTCTAAGAGGAAATTGAAAATTTTGAAACCCACAGAATAGCTTAGAATAGTGATTTGGAATTCAAGGTCCAGTTTGGAGTCCATCAGGAAAATTGACCGATTAGGGACAAAACGGTCATTTTATCATTTGATGATTAAATGGAGATTTCTAACCAAGATTTGATCACATTTGACCAAGAATAATTATATGAAATATAATATTGATTATTGGAGTATAAAATGATGTTTAGCAGTGAAAAATTATTATTCTTGGTATTTTTGGAGTACAAGGGTAAAATGGTAATTTTTGCCACTAGAGGACTAAACAGGAATTTAAAAAAAAAACTATTTTTTGCCCCATTTGGTTAATATTGATCAATATTAGTGTTATTTTAGGTTGAAAAGTAAAAATAATGAGATTCCGATACATTTCGGAGTATAGGGGCAAAATCGTAATTTTTTCGTCCCAGGGGCAAATCAGTAAAAGTTTTGCCCCAGCACTTGTCAAGACCAAGGGATTTTAATTGTGGTAGGATTGGATAAATACCAGAATATTTGTGGTGGAAAATTAAGAAGAAAAAGTCAAAAAGTTAAAAATTGGGCTAATAAGCATGTGACACATGGCATGCTTGATTATTTTATTGTTTTCTATAGAAATCAGCCCATTAAATCCCCAATTCCCTCACCATATTCGGCCTAGGCATCCAGCAACAAGAAAAAAAGGAAGAACAAAAGGAAAAACAAGAAAACCTAGGTGGAAATTCAAAGAAAAAGTGAAGAAATCAAGGAAAAACGCTAGGTAAGTTAAAATTTCTTTAATTCTCCTTGATACCTAGCTTACCCATGCTTTTGTTCTTGATTTTCATGGTTTAATATTGAGTTATCATGATGAATTCAATTCTGAAAAATGGGTATGGAAGAGGAATTGTTGTTGGAATAATTTGATTTTAGATTATGTTAGTGTTTAGGGATAGTTAAGCATGGTTATGGACAAAAACACAAAAGAAATATTCAATTTCTCTAGGGTTCCTTGTTGGCCGAACCATGAGGGCTGAATATCAATGGGGGATTGTTTTTATTTCAAGGAAAATGGCATGGAAAATGATGAATTAAGGTGAAACAGTTATGTAGAAAAAAATTCGATGCTAGTGCACCAAATGACCAAAATTTTATATAAGGAACTGTGAGGGTTCTAATGTTGAATTTGGCTTTATTTAAATGTATGTGGTAAAGTAAGGTATTAGAGGATAAATGAATTAATTTGGAGGTGATTTGGACACAATCACCGATTAATCGGGTGATCGGTCGAATTTAATCGATACCGTGATTAAGCGGTAATCGGACATATTTTTGCATTTACATATCAAGTATTAGTAATTTAAATTAATTTATATCAATTTAGGGACAATATAGTAAATTCCTTGACTTTGTTATTTGTCAAGGTGGTGAGACGTCCGGAAAAGGCAAAGGAATTGCGCCTGAGGGCTATTAGTCCGAGTGCACCCGGAATCTGGATTTTCGATACCGGTGAGTGGACTTGCATTTCAAACTTGTTTTGGGGAATATGAAAGATTCTATCCAACTTGTCTTAGAAAATGTACCTTGGGAACAAGCTTTTAGTAAAATGATTTTATATTGTGAAAATGTGCTATACAATGGTTTATGTGTTATCACAATATGATAAAATGCATGATATGCATTGGATGCTTCTTTACATGTTGATTTGGACCCGGCTATGTGCGAGTAGGAGTGCACATAAGCCGTTGCTGACCCGACTATGTGCGAGTAGGAGTGCACATAAGCCGTTGCTGACCCGACTATGTGCGAGTAGGAGTGCATATAAGCCGTTGCTGACCCGGCTATGTGTGAGTGGGAGTGCACATAAGCCGTTGTTGCCCCCATAGCTTATAGGGCTGGATGCTTCGTGATCTTCCACCCTATGAGTGCTTTGATAGGTATGATCTGTGGCGAAGTATGACTCTCCACCCAAGAGCTTGGAAGAGGAGGGAAGGGACTGCTCCGTTGCTTCGTGATCCGGAGTGAAGTGCACCTCTTGCCGAGTGAAGGGGGGGATGCTTCGTGATCTCCCACCCCCTAGTGACAATAGCATAAGCCGTTGCATATGAGATGATGATAATGGGATGATGTGCATGATGATGATGATGGGATGGTGTGCATGTTGATGATGGGTATATGGTTGTAAATGCAAATATGTAAGTATTTGTTTTGTGGAAATTTGGAAGTTTACATGTGTTACATGTTGCTATTGTTATTTTAGTAGGATGACTTGTTTTAAGGGAAAAAGGAGTTTTTTTTTCCTTGATGTTCTGGTTCTCGTTGCAGCGAGAATGAAGTTCGCTACAGCGAGAAACTTTCTGTCCATTTTGCTAACTTGTGGGTTTTTGCCATATTTCCCATTTCTTTGGTACCATAGTTGAGCATGGATTTTTGTAAAGTGATTTACTCATGTGGGGTTTACATGAGGGGTTTAAAGGAGCTAAAACAATTGCATGGTTTTGAGAAAATGAATGCATCATGATTTCGATAAACATTCCTTATGGTATGCTTGTTCCCTTCTTGTTCACTCACTGAGTATTGTACTCACGTTTTATAAAAATTCATGTTTTCAGATCAGGTGACTGTTGGACCCTAGATCGAGGAGTCCCCGTAGTGCATCTCCTGGGTATGTGTCTGGCATTCGATAGTAATCCCTTTTATTGTAAATGTCTCCGCTGGAAGTCATGGGTCCTTTTGTATTGTGAATACAATCTAACAATGTGAATATGTGTATGCAATGTAAATTGCTAAATACATGACTGGTATAGTGCATGTATATTATTATCGATAATGCCATTGTGTTTTGGCTATGTTCACACCCGAAAACAAAAAGTGTGTGTGTATGCATGATATGATAAATTTGTTAAGCAAAGGTAAATGGATAGGCTTGCTTGGGCTTAGTGAGCTATGCTCATTGAGCTCATGCGTCGGTCATGGCCAGAGAAATTGGGTCGTGACAGAACCACTCTAAATTGCTGTGCATTGTTTACTCTTTGTTTATTTTCTTTGTTCTGGAAATTAGTTCCTCATCTTGTCAAGAGTCGATTTATGCTATTCACCCCCCTTCTAGCACATATAATTGGGACTAACAAGTGGTATCAGAGTTAGTTCCCTATTATTAAGGCTTAACATCCTTTGGGAGGATCCAAATGGCTCAACAAAAATCCATAGTTGCTGAGGGACAATCAACAAATAGACCACCTTTATTTGATGGCTCTAATTACCCTTATTGGAGCACAAGAATGTCAATCTATATTAGGGCTATAGACAATGAAATGTGGAACGTCATAACTGATGGACCCTTTATGCCCTCAACCGTGAATGTAGTGACAAATGAGTTAATGCCCAAGCCAAGGTCTGAATGGACTGAGGCTGAAACTAAGAAAGTTCAAATAAATTTTAAGGCCATCAACACATTACATTGTGCCTTGACCCCCACTGAATTTAAAAAAGTCTCAAGCTGTACAACAGCTAAACAAGTGTGGGAGAAACTTAGAATAATCCATGAAGGGACTTCTCAAGTCAAGGAGTCCAAAATTGCCCTTTTAACACATAATTATGAAATGTTCAAAATGGAGCATGGTGAAGACATCACTAGCATGTTTGATAGATTTACAAACATCACAAATAAATTGAGTCAGCTAGGCAAGCCTATTCTTGAACATGAATTAGTAAAAAGACTGCTTAGGAGTCTACCAAAAAATTGAAAGCCTAAAGTGATTGCCATTAGAGAGGCTAAAGATCTGAATATCATCACACTTGATAAGATTTGTGGTTCTCTTCTTACTCACGAGCTGGAGCTTAAGGAAGAAGAAGAAGAAGACCGAAGGGAAGAAAGGGAAAAGAAAAAGAGTATTGCACTTAAAGCCAACATCCTTGAAGAAGAGTTGGAAGAGCTTTCTTGTGATAATGATGAAGAATTAGCTCTGGTTGCAAGAAAATTCAGAAAGCTAATGAGTAGAAGAAACCGAAGGCTAACTAGAATAGGTTTTAGGAAAGACCAAGGTTCCTCATGGAAAAATAGAAACAAAATTGACTCCAACAAAAGGGAGGAGCTCATTTGCTACGAGTGCAAGAAACTTGGTCACATCAAGTTTGAATGCCCATTGCTGAAAGATAAAACTCCCAAGAAAAATAAGAAATCCAAGAAAGCAATGGTGGTTGCTGCATGGTCAGATAGTGAAACTTCAAGCTCTGAAGCTGAAGATGAAAAATCTGAGGAAAGAGCCAATATTTGTTTGATGGCACAAGATGATGAAACAGAGGTATCCTCATCCCCTTGCAATAATTCTTTTGATGAATTGCAAGATGAGTATGAATGCCTTTACGATGAATTTGAAAAGCTTTTTCCAAAATACAAATCATTAAAGAAAAAGGCTGCATTACTTGAAAATGATTTGGATCAAATCAAACAAGAGTTTACTTTTGTTTTTGTGCAAAGAAATATTTTGCAAATTGAGTTAGAACACTCAAAAATAGACTTTGAGGTTTTAAAACAAGAGCTGGAAAACAAGTCTGAAGCTTTGCAAATAACTTTTGATGAAAACACAACTCTTAAAAGCTTGAAAAATGAATTTCCAAAAAGAGATGTGTACAAAAAGAAAGATTCTGCTAATGCATCACTAAGATGCTACATTTGTAGTAAAATTGGTCATTTATCACATGACTGTTTTAAGAAAAGAAAAGTGCAAAAAATTAAGAAAATCTGGGTTCCTAAGGGATCTTTTGTTGCAACTAACACTCAAGGACCCATCAAAGTATGGGTACCTGTAAAGAAAAACTGAAATTCTGCTTTGTAGGTTGAGCTGGACTTAAAGGAGACATGTTCAAGAGCTCAACTCAAGAAGAAACAACCTTGGTACATGGATAGTGGTTGTTCACGGCACATGACAGGACATGAAATGCTGTTTGCTCAGCTGGATAAGAGAAAGGGAGGAACCGTATTCTTTGGAGATGATTCTAAAGGAAGAATCCATGGTATAAGTACGGTTCGTAAGAACTCCTAAACTCAAATTAGTCATGTGTTGTTGGTTAAAGGCTTAAAGCATAATTTACTAAGTATTAGTCAATTATGTGATAAGGATTTAAAATATGTTTTGATTCAACTAAGTGTGAAGTAATAGATATGAGTACAAATAAAATCTATTTATAGGAAAAAGATTGAAAAATATGTATGTAGGTTTTCTTGAAGATCTTGAAGTAAATAGTGAAGTATGTCTTGTTGCAAATGCTGAAAATGATAGTTGGCTATGGCATAGGAGATTAGAACATGTTAGCTTGCATACCATGTCAAAATTAATTAAGAAAAATCTTGTTGCTGGATTGTCGGAGTTAAAATTTGAAAATTATAGAATATGTGATGCTTGCCAACTAGGAAAACAAGTTAGAACATCTTTCAAGTCTAAGAAGACTGTTTCAACAGCTAGACCTCTTGAATTGCTTCATATTGATCTATTTGGTCCAATAAGCACAACTAGTTTAAGAGGAAAATCTTATGGCTTTGTAATAGTTGATGACTATTCTAGATATACTTGGGTTTATTTTCTTGCTCATAAGAATGATGCTTATCAGCCTTTTTAAGTCATTGCAAGCAAGTAGAAAATGAAAAAGAACTAGCCATAGTTAGCATAAGGAGTGATCATGGAGAAGAATTTGAAAATGATGAGTTTGAAAAATTTTGCAATGAAAAGGGGTTGGATTACAATTTTTCTACACTTAGAACACCCCAGCAAAATGGAGTTGTAGAGAGGAAAAATCAAACCCTAAAAGAAATGGCTAGGACTATGCTATGTGAGAACAACCTACATAAATATCTTTGGGCTGAGGCAGTAAATACAACAGCTTATATTCTTAATAGAGTCTTATCAGTTAAAATCCTACTACGCAAGTATACGTATCGAATAGATAGTATATTAGCAAGTAGGGTATCGATCCCACAGGGAATTGATCTAAAACTTTACTAAGTACTAAAATTAGAACAATTTAATCTTATCCAAATAATCAAAATTAAATAATTAATTAAAACTAAAATTAAAACCAACAAGAAAAATCAAAATAATAACTTGAGAAAATATCCAATCAATAAACCTAGGATTACAATATCCCTCACACTTCATCTAAATCTTACCTCTCTTCCTTAACTTATTTCAATGGGTTGAATTGCTAACCTAGAGTCCTAAATTATTTATAAGGGTCTCTCAACTTGTCTTATAAAAATATCTATTTTAACCAAAACACTATATCCCTATGTGAATTGAAATTAAAATAGACTCATTAAGTGCAAGCTCTAATCTGGCTACATATGGCCTATAGGTATATCCCTATCCTATACGCAAATTAATTAATATGATCATATGCTATCCCAATTTTAGTTTACTCTAAACTCCCTTTCCCAAGTTTGCTTAGGTTCCTAGATCAATTTAATTGGTGGCCAAGCAATTAAAAGCATTAAGAACAAATTGGAATAAATAATTCAAATCCCATTAAAAATAAGTAAGAAAGAGATTAAAAACTTAGACTACATGTGAGTTCAATTGCAATCCTAGAAAAAGAAAATTAGCTACTCATAATTGCAAAATAAATAACGTTGTATAAAATTCAACCATTGAAAGTATCGAGAAAGATAAAAGCTAAGGAAGAAAACAAAACAATATTTTTCGCCTTGATCTCCAAGTTTCAGCCTCAACTTGTAACTTCTTGAGTCTCTCCAAAGTTCTTCTTTAATTTTGCTAAATATATCCTATTTATACTAATAAACTGAACCTAAAGTTCCTTAAGCTGACCTAGGGTTTAAATGGGCTTAAGAGTGTAATAAAAGACCCAAAAATCAATTATCAGTCTTTACAAATTTTCATTCCTGGCACAGTACGTCCAACCATTTTTTGATGTGATTTTCTCCATCTTCAAGGTAGAACTGGGCAAAGTGATCTCATAAAAGTTGTATCTCTGTCTCTTAGCTTTCCAATGGTCTAAGAATTGCATCATTTGAAGTTCTGTAGCTCGAGATATGGCCAAAATACCGAAACATATGCAAGCAGATTCTGGGTCTTCCAACACCTTACTTTCCAAAATTAAGCCCAATCACTTTCAATCCTACAAAAGAAATATAAAAACTAATAAATCATAACCAAATTAAAAGGAATAACATAAAATTAAAATAACTAACTTAAAGTAACCTAATTATAAAAACAACTAAAAATAAGTAAATTATAATTAAAAATTGAGGACTTAGCTAATATTTAATAACAAAATTAGAATAAAATAATTTTATAAAATAGAATTATCACACCCCCAAACTTAAGATTTTGCTAGTCCTCGAGCAAAAGCAAATTACAAAAAAAATAAAGATAAAAAATTCTTGAACAAGAGATAGAAGTACGAAATCATGATTTCTCAATTTTTTTCTCAGAAATTAACTCCAATTCCAACTTAAGGTAACATATAGCAAATCCTTAAATTCATGCATCAATTCAAGTGAAAACTTATTTTTCGAATGGATTTTTGTGTGTGTGAATGCTCTGTTACAAAGAATATCATGCAATTTGGATTAGTATATGCCAATTCTAAGCATAGATTAGTACTATGATCCCATAGGTTTGCTTTTCATCTCACTCTCCACTAATGTAGATTAACATTTATTCAAGGATCAATAGGTCTTTATCAAGCTTGTAATGTAAGGCTAGGGTCAAGGTATGATAAAGGATATATTTAGGCTCAAATTTACCCTAAGCACTTAATCAATCTAGAACACATAAAGAGCTCAATGTTTTTTTTTATATGGCACCCCTAAACTTGAAGTAAACTTTCCTTTGTACATAACACTTTATTTCTTTTCTTTTCTTCTTTTTTTCTTTCTTCATCTTTTTTTTAATCCCCAAACTTATTTTTTTGACAATTATAAACTAGGGGTAATTTTGCTAACAACCATCACTTCTTTTTTTTTTTCACACCTTTCTCCCTCAATTTATCTTTAAGCTCAAACCATTCTTTAAAAAGATTAAAATACTTAGAGGGTGAAAAGTTCAAATTGCTGGGATTAAATAAACAGGCCAAGGCTAATATAACTGTGTAATTACAAAGAAAAGGTAAATTAGGCTAAAAAAGGGTGACTAAGGATAAATATAACAAGGTAGGCTCAAAAAGGCTCAAACGATCTAAAGATGGCCTAAATCACTTCCTATCCTAAGTGTTCTCTAAGATTTCGCCTCGAGAGAAAATCAAACAAATTCTAGAATTCTTGACTTCACTATACTTTTTTTTTCAACATAAAATTCTCTAAATCACACCAAAATTCTAAGTAAAAGAGTATAGTGCTCAAATTGTTGGAAGTCACATTCTAAAATAAAGCTAACACAAGAATATCACATAAAATTAAATCATAACTATATGCCTCCCAAAAGCTAAGAATCAAAAGATAATTAAAATATCATCCTAGCATTGGGACAATCATGAATGATGTATAACTATCTCAATTTTTTTTTGAAACACAAGAAAACATGCAAAATATAAATAAATATACAAGACATATCTTAAAACAAAGCTACTAAAAAAATAAACTAACAAAATTCTAAACCACTCCCCCAAACTTGAAATGAACATTGTCCTCAATGTGATAAAAGAAAATAAAAGAAAAAGGACAAGAACACTCCCCTACTCTGAAGTTGTAGTTTGCATGTTCTCCGCATTGTTACCACCCATCATCTTTTCTTAGCAACACAACATTCATCAATTATATATGCAGCAAATGAAAAGTTCATGAATCCATTATATGGGTAACAAGAAATTGGCACTAATCTTCAAAATTTTCAGCACTCTAAGCATTAATCATGAGAAAGTCTAAAAAACTCATTAACAAACATGCACAATTGACTTATTCAAGGTTTAAAAATTATAAAGTTGGCCATTAACATCAACTGCAACCTTTCGCTACACAACATAATTGAAAACCAAGTGTTTGGAGGAGTACTTACCTTAGGAGTGTAGGATTTCAAAGAAAAATAAAAATAATCCAAGTAGAAAGAAAATGCAAAAATTTGGAGTGAAAAAGAGAAGACAGAGGAAGGCAAGAGATTGGCAAGAAAAGGAATAATGGGAGTAGGGATGGTAGTCAAAGAAGAAGAAGAGTGACAAAAGAAGAAAAGAAAAAGAAAAAGAAAATATAAATTAAAAAATTAAAAAAAAATTTTCAAAGGGCCGCAGTGCCCAAAAATTTTTTTCACCCAAAGCTTTACGCTTCGGGTTTGAGCGTCGCGGCTCTCAGGGTTGGGAGTCGCGACCCTCAAGGTTGAGGGCCGTGGCACTCAACCTTTCTACCAATCGTTGTTTGTTCAGTGTCGCGGCTTTGAAACATTCTGTTTCGGCGACTAATTGTTGCTTTGTCCAGTGCCGCGGCCCTCCCTTTGAGGGCCACGATGATAAAACATGCTGTTTCATGCTACAGCGCTGATTTTTGTTTTTTACCAATTACCTGCAAAAGGAAACATAAAAAAAATTAATAAATCAAAAGAAATAAATTTTAACTAAGTTAAAAAAAAACTAAAATAAGTAAAGTTTAGAAACTTGGGTTGCCTCCCAAGAAGCTCTTGTTTATAGTCACTAGCTTGACTATAGTGCCCCCTTTTTCAGTTCTTCATCCTCGAAATATGGTCTAAGGCTCATCCCATTAACCATGGTTATTCTTGTATCCTCACTATAAATCTCAATTATTCCACAAGGATAAGCCTTTACTACTTTGAAAGGACCCCACCATCTTTCTTTACGTTTCCATGGAAAAAGCTTGAAGTATGATCTAGAAAGCAGCATTACTTGTTGTCCAATCTCGAAAGGACAATTAGATGGTGGTGGAGGATGCTCCGTTGGTGATTGCTCAGCTCTCACAGGCGGAGGTGGTGGCTTAAACTCAAAGATTGGTGCTTGCTCACTTATAGGTGGAGAATTAGGTTCACCTTTTCCTTCATCAATTAGCTCCACTCTATAGCAACAATTTGTAGAGTTAGGATGTTTATTTGCATTGAAAATATTAAACTCAACTACCTCTTCTCCAACTTTAAAAGTTTTCTTGCCTTCCTTCAGATCAATGATTGCGCCTGCGGTAGCCAAGAATGGTCATCCCAAGATTAAAGGAATTTCTTGATCTTCTTCCATCTCAAGCACAATGAAGTCCACCGGAATGTAAAGATGCCCAACTTTAACCAATACATCCTCAATAATCCCAACAGGATACTTGATTATTTTATATGCTAATTGCAAAGAAACTGTGGAAGGTTGTATCTCATTAAGTCCAATTTTCTCAGCAATTGACAAAGGCATGATTGAAACACCTACACCCAAATCACATAGAGCTTTAGTAAATTTGAATCTACCAATAGTACAAGGTATAGAAAAACCCCGGATCTTTAAGTTTTGGAGGAAGCTTTGTCACGACCGGGAACTCCCATCGAGCTCGTGACAACTACCGCGACGTCCCGATAGGCACTCATTACCTCGAATGCTGATTGAAACCCGGCAAGGCTTAGCCTCAGCTTCTGCATCTCCCCAGTGAGCGATAGTTATTAAATCTCACATTTCAAAAAAAATCATAAGTCATTTCCAAATCAAAATAATAAAATATTACTTTCTGGCTCACAAGGGCATTTTCGTCATTTTTCTTCAAAAATATCAAAACTCGCCAAAAACATGGTGTAAAAGCTAAATATATTCATACATATTTTAAATTAAATAACTGAAGAATAAAATTTCTTTTACAGTGACACGTGAGCCCCCAACTGACTAAGAAAATGTAGGGTTACGAACCCTTACTTTCTAAGATGCAACTCCGAGATTAATTCTCGTCTTAATCAACTATCAACAAATTGTCCTGAGCCTGAAAAATGGATAGGAAGAAGGGGTGAGATTATAAAATCCCAGTGAGTAGACAGACATCATCAAAATAATCTAAAGCCGAGTAATAGGAGACAATTAAAATAATTCATCCCAACCCATATAAATAATTGGATTTCATCCAATTACTCAACATGGCTTATGCACTTTTCAAAAACTTGGCCCTTGCCAAAAATCCATTCTCGGGGATACCCTGCGAAGGCATCTTACCGAGACCGCCAAGGCTGTTTATGTCACATACACAAACACATTTCACCTCTGACAACACAACTGTTCCTCGGCATTGGCTGAGTCCTAGTTTCACGTGATGGCCAGCGTGAAGTGTACTCAAATCCTACCTCGGGAGTTATCCTATGCGCCTTTCCAATCGAGGTAAGCTCAATAATTGGGAACCGTGCCCCTCTAATTAGGCTAGCCCACGGAACCCCCGTCACTACAGTGCCCACTTTATAATCCACCAACCAATAAAATCACAATAGTATGACATGGCTCACTTAACACATTCAAGGCAAATCAAAGCAGTTCACATATTCTTTAAATCATAAAAATAACTTGTCATACCCACATTTATCATAAGCCATTTAATGAAAATCATGGATAAACAACACAATCATAGTATAGGTCTCCAATTACTCTATTTTTGAAATCATTATTAAATTTTTAAAAATTTTATAAAATAATTTTATAAAATCTCATTTTCCCATAAAACACAATAATTTTCCAATTAAACCATTTTTCCATAGAATCACACAATTAAATAAATCTACTCTAGATAATTAAGACGATAGTAAGTTTACTCACTGTTCTAGGAGTCGATATACTCCTATTTTCAGTCCGCGGGTACAGTCCTTTACCCGTATCTAATGGCTCACCTAGCCATAATCCATGGCACATATTTCAATTAAATTGTGTCTAACAGTCATAAGCTATTTCAGGCTCGATATATATGCATGATATGAAATGAAAAATGCATAGGTAGCCATCTAGACCCGGTATTGACCTAAGTCGATTTTTCATCCAATAAATTGGCCAATTCGTCCAATTTCACTCCAATTTTCTCCATTTCTTTTCCAATCCCTTAATTCACCAAGCACAACTAATTAACACACAATTAGGCAAATTTATCTTCACTTTTCTTCTTGGAACTTTCGGCCATTGAAGGTTCATGGGGAAAATGGATTCTTTTCTTATTGTTTTGTTTCTAAACATGTTTAATTAACTCTAAACACCAACATAACTCAAAATCAAACAATTCCAACATCTTTCTCTCTCCATACCCATTTTGACCAGCCATAATTTCATCATGAAAACATGTAATTTAACCATGGAAATTAAGGAAAAATGCATGGGTAAGGTAAATCACTAGCAAAATCAAAGAAATTTTACTTTTGCTTGATCAAATCCTTGAATTCCAACACTTTCTCTTTGATATTTCCCACCTAGGGTTTGTTCTTCCTTGGTTTCTCTTCTCTTCTGGTTTGGCTGATCACTATGGGAGAAATGGGCTGATTTTTTTGCCTTTTTATAAAGAAATAATAAAATAATAAAAACATGACACATGGCATTTCCTTATTGGCTCAAATTTTAAATATTTAACTTTTAATTCTTTAATTCTCCACCACACATTTATCATGTTTATCCATTTCCATGATGAATAAAATCCCTTGGTCTTGACAAGTGTCGGGGGTGAAAATTTATCGATTTGCCCTCGGGGTGACAAAATTACCGTTTCACCCTTATACTCCAAATTATACCGGAATTAAAATTTTTCACTTCTAAACTTCAAATCATACTCCAATAAGTCAAATGGACCAAAAAAAAATCTTTTCTAAAAATTTCCATTTTGTCCCTAAGTGGCAAATGACCATTTTACCCCTAGATAATGAAAATTCCGATTTGACTCCAAATTGATCCTCGAACTCCGAATTACCATTTTGAGTCATCCATGAACTGTGAAACTCTTAATTTCACCTTAAAATTCCTATTTGAACTAGTTTGAGGCTTAATCGACTCAATGGTACCATTAGGAGCAATATCGTCTTTTAACGATTCCTCAAACTTTCTAAATTTGCAAACATTCTATTGAGCATGTAAATGACGTCGTAATTATTTTATAGAACAGGGTTTGACAACACTACCCCCCTTAAAATAAAATTTTGTCCTCAAAATTTCACTTATCGAAATCCAAGAAAAGATAGGGGTATTAGCTTTTATCCAATGTTC
>NW_017234869.1:19468-22468 GCF_000208745.1 Theobroma cacao | reverse complement strand
ATGTTGATTGCACTTGTATTGTCACAATAGATTGGTGTGTTATGCATTGAAATTCCATAATCTTTTAGTTGTTTAATCCACAATATTTGAGCACAGCAGCTACCTAGAGATACATATTCGGCTTCAGCTGTAGAGAGAGATATTGAATTCTGCTTTTTGCTTGACCATGACACAAGCATACTACCTAGAAACTGGCAGGTTCCACTAGTGCTCTTTCTATTTGTTTTGCTGTCAGCAAAATCAGCATCCGAATATCCAACTAAGCTAAAGGATGATTTTCTAAGGTACCATATGCCTAAAGTTTGTGTGTCTATGAGGTATCTAAAATTTTTTTTAACGGCAGTCATGTGTGATTCTTTGGGTTGAGATTGAAAACGAGCACACAAACACACACTGAATTGGATATCAGGCCTACTGGCTATTAAATAAAGTAGTGATCCGATCATACCTCTATAAAGCTTTTGAACAACATCTTTTTCTTTTTCATCTACATCAAGTCTGGTGGATGGACTCTTTGGTGTGCAGATTGATTTTAGCTTCAGCATATCAAATCTTTTCAGCATGTCTTGAATGTATCTTTCTTGATTGAAGAAGATTCCTTTTTCACTTTGTTTGATTTGAAGACTAAGACAGTACTTCAGCTCACCCATCATGCTCATCTCAAATTCCCCCTGCACCTCTTTAGCAAAGTTCTTACATAAAGCCTCATTAGTTGCACCAAACACAATGTCATCCACATAAATTTGAACAGTAATTAAATCATTTAAATATCTTTTGATAAATAATGTTGCATCAATACTACCTCTAACATAGCCTTTTTCAACCAAAAATTTTGAAAGCCTCTCGTACCAAGCTCTAGGAGCTTGTTTCAATCCATACAAGGCTTTGTGAAGTTTGAAAACATGATCTGGTTTTTCAAAGTCCTCAAAACCGGGGGGTTGCTCAACATAAACTTCTTCTTGGATGAAACCATTTAAGAATGCACTATTTACATCCATTTGAAATAACTTAAAATTCATAAAGAAAGCAAATGCAAGTAGTAATCTTATAGCTTATATCCTAGCAATCGGTGCAAAGGTTTCATCATAGTTTATTCCTTGTTCTTGGTTTTATCCTTAGGCTACCAACCTAGCTTTATTTCTAACTACATTCCCTTGCTCATCTACCATATTTCTAAACACCCATTTTGTTCCAACAATAAAGTGGTTTATAGGCTTAGATACTAATGACCATACATGGTTTTTTTAAAATTGATCAAGTTCCTCTTGCATGGCCAATATCCAACTTTCCTCTTTTTCTGCTTCCTCAAATGTTTTAGGCTCAATTTGAGATATGAAAGCTGACAACTCACAAGTCTCTCTTGTTATTCTCCTAGTTTTAACACCTTGTGAAATATCACTTATGATTAGTTCTTGTGGGTGGTCTTTTGCATATTTCCAACTCCTTAGAAGGTCATTATTCTGATTTTCAGTTCTTTGTAGAGTTTCTGTGGGTGGAGGTTCTGTTTCTCTACCAAAGGCATTTTTTTCACTATTTTTCTTATTATTTAAACTCATCTCTTCCATTTGTTTTTCAAGATCATCTATATCATGTTCATCATCAGAAATTTCCTTTTGCAAGGTATTGGATTCATAAAAAACTACATGGATAGATTCTTCAACCATTAAAGATCTTTTGTTGAAGACTCTATAGGCTTTTGAGTTTAATGCATATCCTAAAAATAAAACTTCATCACTCTTTGCATCAAACTTTCCCAAAGGCTGTTTTCCATTATTCAACATAAAGCATTTGCAGCAAAAGCTCCTAAGGTGAGAGATATTTGGTTTTCTACCTTTGTACATGTGAGACCCTGTCAAGCTTGATTAAAAGACGGTATTATATCGAGTGGTACAACTAAGTTAAATCGAGTTTTGAACTAGTTCAAATAGAAATTCTAAGAGAAATTTGAAAATTTTAAAACCTACAGAATGGCTTAGAATAGTGATTCAGAGTTCAAGGTCCAGTTTGGAGTCCATCAGAAAAATTGACCGATTAGGGACAAAACGGTCATTTTACCATTTGATGATAAAATGAAGATTTTTAGCCAAGATTTGATCACATTTGACCAAGAATAATTATATGAGATATAATTATGATTATTGGAGTATAAAATGATATTTAGCGGTGAAAAATTGTGATTCTCGGTATTCTTGGAGCATAAGGGCAAAATAGTAATTTTGCCACTAGAAGACTAAACGAAAATTTTTATAGAACGATTTTTGCCCCATTTGGTTAATATTGATCAATATTAGTGTTATTTGATGTTGAAAAGTAGAAATAATGTGATTTCGGTACATTTCGAAGTATAGGGACAAAATCGTAATTTTTTCACCCCAAGGACAAATCGGTAAATTTTTCGCCCTAGCACTTGTCAAGACCAAGGGATTTTAATTGTGGTAGGATTGGATAAGTACCAGAATATTTGTGGTGGAAAATTAAAAAGAAAAAGTCAAAAAGTTAAAAGATTGGGCCAATAAGCATGTGACACGTGGCATGCTTGATTATTTTATTATTTTCTATAGAAATCAACCCATTAAATCCCCAATTCTCTCACCATATTCTGCCTAGGCAACCAGCAACAAGAACAAAGGAAGAACAAAATGAAAAATAAGAAAACCTAGGTGAAAATTCAAAGAAAAAGTGAAGAAATCAAGGGAACAAGCTAGGTAAGTTAGAATTTCTTTAATTCTCCTTGATACCTAGCTTACCCATGCTTTTGTTCTTGATTTCCATGGTTGAATATTGAGTTATCATGATGAATTCAATTCTGAAAAATGGGTATGGAAGAGGAATTGTTGTTGGAATAATTTGATTTTTGACTATGTTAGTGTTTAGGGATAGTTAAGCATGGTTATGAACAAAAACACAAAAGAAATATTCAATTTCTCTAGGGTTCCTTGTTGGTCGAACCATGAGGGCTGAATATCAATGGGGGATTGTTTTTATTTCAAGGAAAATGGC
>NW_017234869.1:13692-18969 GCF_000208745.1 Theobroma cacao | reverse complement strand
AATTCTAATTAAGTTGAAATGAAATGCGTGAATGATTATATCTAATTCCCATTTAAAAATGAATCTCGGGAACAAGCCTTTAGTGAAAATATTTCTGTGATGTTAAATATGATTGCGATGCATCTGTGTATATCTGTATGATGCCTACATGTATTATTGAGAAATTGTGTGAAATTAAGTGTACTGAATCTGTGTACCCTTGTATTATGCTGATATGCATTATTAATAAATTATGGTGAAATTGATGCAACCGTGCATGTGCGGAGTGGGAAGTGCAATGCTAGTTGAATGACAAAGGATGTGACAATTACGACCGTGCATGTGCGGAGTGGGAAGTGCAATGCCAGTTGAATGACAAAGGATGTGATAATTACGACCGTGCATGTGCGAAGTGGGAAGTGCAATGCCGGTTAAATGATAAAGGTTGTGGGGACGGCGATACGTAACACCCACAATTTCCTAGAAATTCAGAGGTATGCAAAGAGGGATACTGAGTAATACCCCTTACCGAGTACTCCAATAGTTATTTCTTTGTACCACCAAGAATAGTGAAGACTTGGCGGTGTATATAATTGCTCATATCTTTGTGTATATATGTTTGATTGTGTGGTATGTGAAACCCTTGTTTGTAACGGTTTGTGATAAACCGTTAATTTTGCTATCTTGCTTGATAGAACAATTGGTGAATGAAATTGTTCGTGATACATATGCATATATGAATCGTACGGGGTTGTGAAACCCTTATTGTGTGACGATTTGTAAATAACCGTCAGTTTTACTACTTTGCTAGAAGGATCGGTGTAAATTCAAGGATGTTTAATCCTTGAATGCATAATAAATTTCTAGGCAAGGGAAAAAGGGTTTGGAATAGTAGTGACATGAAAATGGCTTTATTTTCAACCGGTGCATCATGATTGTCAAATTTCCTGGTTGAGATTGCTTGTTCCCTTCTTGTTCACTCACTGAGTATTGTACTCACGTTTTATAAAAAAAATTCATGTTTTCAGATCAGGTGACTGTTAGACCTTAGATCGAGGAGTTCCCATAGTGCATCTTCTGGGTACGTGTCTGACATTCGATAGTAATCCCTTTTATTGTAAATGTCTCCGCTAGAAGTCATGGGTCCTTTTGTATTGTGAATACAATCTAACGATGTGAATATGTGTATGCAATGTAAATTGCTAAATACATGACTGGTATAGTGCATGTATATTATTATCGATAATGCCATTGTGTTTTGGCTATGTTCACACCCGGGAAAAGGTGTGTGTGTATATGCATGATATGATAAATTTGTTAAGCAAAGGTAAATGGATAGGCTTGCTTGGGCTCAATGAGCTATGCTCATTGAGCTCATGCGCCGATCATGGCCCGGGAAATTAGGTCGTGACAGTACAGCTCATATGAAGTCTTTGATATCATGGCTCTTATAGACACTCTATTAAGGATATAAGCTGCTGTATTAACAGCTTCTGCCTAAAAGTATTTAGGTAAATTATTCTCACATAGCATAGTTCGAGCCATTTCTTTCAATGTTTTGTTTTTCCTCTCTACAACTCCATTTTGCTGGGGAGTTCTAGGTGCAGAAAAATTATGATCCAGCCTCTTTTCATTACAAAATTTCTCAAATTCATCTCCTTCAAACTCACCTCCATAATCACTCCTAATACTAATTATAGCTAGTCCTTTTTCATTTTCAACCTTCCTACAATGACTTATGAATGCTGGTAAAGCATCATTTTTATGAGCAAGGAAATATACCCAAGTGTACCTAGAGTAGTCATCAACTATTACAAAGCCATAAGATTTTCCTTCTAGACTAGTTGTACTTATTGGACCAAATAGATCAATGTGCATCAATTCAAGAGGTCTAGATATGGAGACAACTTTCTTGGTCTTAAAGGATGTTCTAACTTGTTTTCCTAGATGGCAAGCATCACATATCTTAACATTTTCAAACTTAAGATCCGGCAGTCCAACAACTAAATTTTTTCTAATCAACTTTGACATGGTATGCATGCTTACATGTCCCAATCTCCTATGCCATAACCAACTATCATTTTTAGCATTTTCCACAAGACATATTTCACAATCCATTTCAAGATCCTCAAGAAATACAACATACATATTCTTTAATCTTCTTCCTATAAATGAGACTTTATTAGTGCTTATGTCTATCACTTCACATTTGGTTGAGTCAAAACATACCGTAAATACTTTATCATACAATTGACTAAAGCTCAATAAATTATGTTTCAAACCTTTAACCAACAACACATGACTAATTTGAGTTAGAAAGTTCTTACCAACCGTTCCTATGCCATGAATTCTACCTTTTGAATCATCACCAAAGGATACAGTTCCTCCCTTTTTCTTGTCTAGTTGTGCAAATAGCATTTCATTTCCTGTCATGTGCCTTGAGCAGCCACTGTCCGTATACCAAGGTTGCTTTTTCTTGAGTTGAGCTCTTGAACATGTATCTTTTGAGTACAGCTCAACCTACAAAACAAATTTTCTATTTTTCTTGACAAGTACCCATACCTTGATGGGTCCTTGAAGGTTAGTTGCAACATAGGATCTTTTTAGAACCCAAATTTTTTTTTATTTTCTGCATACTTCTTTTTCTATAGCAATCATAGGATAAATGACCAATTCTATCACATATATAGCATCTATGAGAGAAATCATTAGCATTTCTTCTGAAATTTGTGTTCTTTCTTGATGATTCTTTTCTCAAACTCTTAAGAACAACATTTTCATCAATTGCTTTTTGTAAAGCTTCTGTTCTGTTTTCCAATTCTAATTTTAGTGTTTCAAAATCTATTTTTGAATGCTCTAATTTAATTTACAGAAAATTTCTTTGCTCAAAAACAGAATTGAAGTCAGGTTTTATCTTTTACAAATCAGTCTCAAGAGATGCAGTTTTTCTTTTCAAAGTTTTATATTTAGATGCAAGTTTCTCAAATTCATCATAAAGACATTCATACTCCTCTTGTAGTTCATCAATTGAAATATCACAAGGGGATGAAGATACTTTAGATTCATCTTCTCTGGCCATCAGACATAAATTTGTTCTTTCTTCAGTTTTTTCTTCTTCAACATTTGAGCTTAAAGTATCATTGTCTGACCATGTTGTAGTTACCATTACCTTCTTCGATTTTCTATTTTTCTTTGGCATTTCTTCCTTTTGCATCTTTGTTTCTCCATATAACTCTTTTAATTTTTGCCAAATTTCCTTGGCACTTTTGCACATGGGCACTTTATCATATTCTCTATAATCAAGTGCACAAATGAAAGTGTGCATGGCCTTAGAGTTGATTTGTGCTCTCCTCATTTCAGCTTCTATCCATTTATTTCTATCTTTGGGAGTTTTTTTACCATTGATTGAATTAATGATCATAGGAATGAAAAGACCATCGGTAATGACATCCCATATCTCATAGTCATAAGCCCTAACATAAACGGACATTCTAGTACTCCAAGAAGGATAGTTTGATCCATTAAATAGAGGAGGCATATTTATGCATTGACCCTCAACATCAATAAAATTTTCTAGAGCCATTTGGATCTACCCTAAGGATGTTAAGCCTTTAATATGAGGGATAGACTCTGATACCACTTGTTGGTCCCAAATAAATGTGCTAGAGAGGGGTGAATAGTACTTTTTTGCTCTTAATAAAGTTATCTTCTAGTTGGGGATAGATTCAAGATAAAAGGAAAATTAAAAGATGAATACTCTTCAGCCCGTCAACTTCTAATTTGAATTTTAGCTGACTAACTCATTAATCAACTAAGGAGCTTCTATCTTGTTGATCAATTGTGACTTCCTTATTCCTTTACTCTTTGATATGTGCATTTGAATGATTTATTAATTATTTGCATACAATTTTTGTCATGCACATTCAAGTAGAGATATTAGACACAAATGAATGGGAATGTTTTATTATTATCAAAAACTAATGGAACCAACAAGGATAACATAATATAATGAAGAATAAATAACGTTACCAAAAAACAAGCTTTTTTCAACGGAATTTTGCGTTGGAAAGAGTCAAAATTTTGTTGAAAATACCTTTTTCCTATGGATTTCCAACAAAAAAATCCATTGAAAATTCTGTCAGTAAAAGGTTCGTGGGATATACTTTCCGTTGGAAATCCGTTGAAAATTTTCAATGGAAAATTTCGTTGGAAAAAATACATAATCCGTTGGCTATACCGTAGCAATTCTGTTGGAATTTCGTTAAAAATTTCCAATAGAAATTCCATTGGAAATTCTTTTCAAATGCAATTTTGTTGAAAATTTCCAACGGAATTCCATTGGTGATGTAGTTTCAACGGAAATTTTTTTACTAATTTTCAACGGCATGTTCTGTTAGTAATGCTTTTCCAATAAAAATTACCTATTAAAATTTTGATAATAAATTATCAATTGACATCCACAATTAACATTTGAAATTTATAAGAGAAACACGCAGTAAAAACTAAAATTCAAAGTCAAGTTCATACAATTAAAAATTGTCATAAACACACAATATCTAAAAATGTTAAACACATATGAATATAAAGCTAAATGTGCTATTAAATGCTTATACTAAAAAGTATCCAAGTCTAGCAATGAAAAAGAGACATCATATCTGTGAGACCTCAACCTCTATAAGCTCGTAACTAGGCATAGACACAATAACACAGGCTAGGGGTAGTTTCGTCATTTTCTCTAATAAGCTCTCAGAAGAAAGTTTTATGATATTTTAAGGTCCAAATAGGCATAAGACTGCATAAATGATGTGTAATGATAAAAAAACGAAGAAAACTAGAAATGATAATAATTTTCACAACAGGGGCAAAATGGTCATTTTTCACCTCTGGTCAAAATTTTTCAAGTTTCATAAACCCGAGAATGTCTAGACCATTATAGACCTTGTCCCAATGTCAAGAGAGTAAAAAGATTTCATATAGGGGTGGAGAAGGACAAGCTAACTTACTAAGGGTATTTTCGTAATTTCTAAGGGAGTAGATAAGCTTGGTGAAATACCCCATACTTTGATATGGGGATAAATAAAGTTGAGCGAATGCAAATTGAGGTCAATTAAAATGTTTAAAAGTGATAAAAGACAAAAAGAGTAGTTTAGGATAAAATATTTCCCAAGTGAGAAAAATAATAATATTTTATCAGAGGAGAATTTGTGAGTAAAAGGCGATTCAGAAGTCAAGTGAGGGATAATAAGGTATTTCAGGTACCAAGGAGACAAGATAAAATTTTTAAAAATTTAATTATTT